>NW_012267239.1:12116991-12130534 GCF_000151885.1 Dipodomys ordii | reverse complement strand
TGATGGTGGTGGTGATGGTGGTGGTGTTGATGGTGATGGTGGTGATGGTAGTGATGGTGTTGATGGTGGTGGTGATGGTGTTGATGGTGGTGGTGATGGTGTTGATGGTAGTGATTGTGTTGATGGTGGTGGTGGTGGTGATGGTGGTAGTGATGGTGTTGATGGTGGTGGTGATGGTGTTGATGGTGGTGGTGATGGTGTTGATGGTGGTGGTGATGGTGGTAGTGATGGTGTTGATGGTGGTGGTGTTGATGGTAGTGATGGTGTTGATGGTGGTGATGGTGTTGATGGTGGTGGTGATGGTGTTGATGGTAGTGATGGTGTTGATGGTAGTGATGGTGTTGATGGTGGTGGTGGTGTTGATGGTGGTAGTGATGGTGTTGATGGTGGTGGTGATGGTGGTGATGGTGGTGATGGTGTTGATGGTGGTGGTGGTGGTGATGGTGATGGTGGTGATGGTGTTGATGGTGGTGGTGGTGATGGTGGTGTTGATGGTGGTGGTGATGGTGATGGTGGTGATGGTGGTGATGGTGTTGATGGTGGTGGTATGTGTCCGTGTGTGTGCCTACCATGAGGCTTTCATTCCAGTCCCGGGCTTTTTCCTCTTGGGGCTGGCACGCTACCACTTGAGCCATAGCTCTACTCCTTTTTTAGTGGATAATTGGAATTATTGACTTTCAGTGGCTCATTGTAGACAAAAGTCTCGTGGACTTCCCTGCCCAAGTTGGCTTTGACCCACAGTCCTTCAGACCACAGACTCTGCCGGGGTACAAAGCTTCCGGCACAATGTGGCCACAAGTCCTATCGTACACTTGGCCATTTTTGTTCTTGTGCCATGAATGGCCAAAACCAAGGAATGTTCAGGCTGAAAGGTCAACTTCTCACTTGTGCTCAGAAAAAAAAGCTGCAGCGAATTACTTAATAGGCAGCGGACTCCATCACCTTGCCAGCACAGGCTCTGAGAAGAACTCTGCTGAGACTGCAGGTGTGATGTGTGAAAACGAAGTTTGACTTCGTGTGTCCGTTTTCCACCAGGGCCAGCAAAGAACACAGTGAAAATGAGACACTTAGAAACTAAGACTGGATGTTAGAGAGTGGACGAGTGAGAGTGTACTACTTTTAACACTCTGCCGATATGCTATACCTAAAGTTTTGCCACGTGTATTTATCTCTGAAGTTGCGTTATTTTTCAGGGTGCAGTGAGCAGTCACCATTCTTGTGACGCTGGCTCTAAACCCTGGATTCGTTCCTGCTTCAGCCTTGTTGCCTTGCTCTGGACTCACGTAGCACCGCGTCTTCTCCTGGGATGATGGGCCTGAACGCCGTTGGATTGGCTTCTCTTTCATGCGCACTGAAGGGATCCGTGGCCCCATGGTTTATCAGCTAATCCAACAGTATTTACCAAGCATCTAGTACTCCCAAGCCAGGTGCTCACTGGGTTGGGCTTGGCTCTCGTGGAGTGGGTGCGTAGTGGATTTTAAGCAAACACCAGTCCCTGAAGATGGAGGTAAGTGCTGTGAAGGCCATCCTGGAACCGCGTACACTTTGGATGGCAATGCTGAATTGGCGCTGCTGATTTCCCGCACTGCCCCCCTCTCCCCCCCCCCGCCCGCCCCCCTTCTCGGTATCCAGATGGCTTACCATGCCACTGAAGGAGTGCCGCAGGAGGATTGCGTGGCCATAGAGCAGGGTCCTGTGGCCGCCCCCTTGTGCTGCCTGTGGGGACACAGAGGACAGAGGTCAGCATGCACCAGCCACGGCTGTCCTGACAGCAAAGCAGCACAGAGATTCCAGGGGACAGACTCCAAGAAAACGACTCATGGCAAGCCCCCACGAAATCCATTCCAGAAGCAAGTGTCTGGCTAATGCACAGGAGACCAGGACTAGAGCCATGCAACGTCGTAGGCAGAGGGCGCAGGGCCGCGCCTCTTCCCAGAATGGCCGCAGAACCCCAGAGCCCTTCTACCAGAAGCATGTAAGTGAGAAAGGAGCTGCTGGCTTACCTTCCTTTGAAACTTCTCAGAAGCATTCAGAGTGGGAAAGAGAAACAAAGGTGATGCAACTGCAGCCTAGAGACAGAAGGAGCGTGGAGGCCAGGCCCCGGCAGCTCCGGGAGCGTGGAGACCAGGCCCCGGCAGCTCCGGGAGCATGGAGGCCAGGCCCCGGCGGCTCCGGGAGCGTGGAGGCCAGGCCCCGGCAGCTCCGGGTCTTAGAGGCCAGGCCCCCGGCAGCTCCGGCTCTTGGAGGCCAGGCCCCCGGCAGCTCCGGCTCTTGGAGGCCAGGCCCCGGCAGCTCCGGGTCTTGGAGGCCAGGCCCCCGGCAGCTCCGGGTCTTGGAGGCCAGGCCCCCGGCAGCTCCGGGTCTTGGAGGCCAGGCCCCGGCAGCTCCGGGTCTTAGAGGCCAGGCCCCCGGCAGCTCCGGGAGCGTGGAGGCCAGGCCCCCGGCAGCTCCGGGTCTTGGAGGCCAGGCCCCGGCAGCTCCGGGTCTTGGAGGCCAGGCCCCGGCAGCTCCGGGAGCGTGGAGGCCAGGCCCCAGCAGCTCCGGGTCTTGGAGGCCAGGCCCCCGGCAGCTCCGGGTCTTGGAGGCCAGGCCCCGGCAGCTCCGGGAGCGTGGAGACCAGGCCCCAGCAGCTCCGGGTCTTGGAGGCCAGGCCCCCGGCAGCTCCGGGTCCTGCAGTCTCTTGCTTCCCCTTCCAGCACTGTGCTGGACTCCTTTCTACACATCTCACCTACAAGGGGTGGCTGTGAAGTCCAGGGAGCGTACGGGCAACTGGTGGTCTCCATGGGGAGACCACCGGGTGGCTCTTGGGTCTCCCCAGCAGCTGTGGCCGTTTGCTGGGCAGCATCCCCGACCGTGGAGGAGGAGGCGTGGAAGGAAGAGACTGCCCAGCATGGAGCCACTGGATGATGAAAAGCCACTGTCCTGTGCCAAGTCAACCTCCCAGGCTTTATTTCTGTAGCATACTTTCTCCTGCTTTGTCTTGCGCCTGGTCTGACCCACTTTGCTACGCTGAACTGAGCAGCACAGGAAACGCAACGCAAACGCAACGCCCTCAGTTCCACGTACAGGTGACTGGGCGGCGTGGGCGGCGCAGCCCGCAGACAGTGCAGGCTTTGGCACCCACACTCCCGGCCTGAGCAGCGCATCATCGCGCAGGCCAGAGGCAACGCGTTTGATCACACAGCGGCTCTAGCAGGTACAGAGCCCAGGCTCGGCCCTCCCTAAACACACAGAGGCGTGAGAACCTGAGAAACAATGTCAAATAAACTCCGGTATTCTCTAGTAGGTCAAGGGCAGTTTTTAGGAAACCCATTTCAAGCTGAGCGGAGGCCCACGGGGCAGTGTGAGCTTCTGCCATCTTTGGCACTTCCTCTCCATCCACCGCAAATCGGTTGGAGGGAAGAGGAGTAAAGGTCTCAGTAACAAGGCCACACGTATCCCGAATTCAACACCATTTGGATGAATAGAATCACTCCGTCAAAGACGGCTTTTCATATCATACAATGAGCCTACAGAGAGAAAAGATAAATGTGGTACCGCGTTCTAAAAAGCTGATAACTAACTACAAAAGTGCCGTGCCTTTCCCCTGACAGCTACAGAGATATTTAAGTGTTCTTCAGATTTGAATATCATGCAGGAATTACAACGCTCTTTCCAGTAATTCTGAATTTCTTAAAATCATCTGCATTACCTTTAGCTTCTGTATTTACAGCTAACATCTTAAATTTACAACTAGTAAATAACTTGCACATCTTGTCAATCTGACTGAAATTGTGCTGTGCACCTGTGCTCTTATAGGTTAGTTGATGCCTCCCGGTCGGCTGGCCAGACCCACACTGGACAACGGGCCGACATGGGTCTCCTGGTCTCCTCAGTGGGCTATGGCCCCACCGCTCCCCAGGTCTTTGGCTTCCTCTCAGGTCTGTAGGCTAGCTAGCCCTAGACAGTAACACGGAGGAGCTTGGCTCCTCTCCTCTGCACTTCTAGAAGCATCTCAGAAGCTTCCTGTCCTTACAAGTGCAAAGTCCTCTGAAACCCTGCATTGGGAGTTGGAGAACTTTCTCTGAAAGGCTGGGTAGCAAATATCCGTCTACCAATAGCCTGCTCCCCATCACTGTCCACTGTGGCCATGCCGGACCTCCTGTCACTGCCGGCAATGTGTCCCTGTCACGGGGCCGTCCATGTCTGTTTCCTGCTGCCCAGAGTCCCCGCACAGCCAACCTTTACCCTTTATTTATATCACTTCTGCGCTTCCACATTTCATTAGAGAAGTCTTCTCTACTAACCCTTTGAAAGAGAACCGCCGCTCTTAGCCTATTTATCTGTTCATGCTTCATTCTTATGGAATTTATTAGATGATGTGAATCCGTGTGATTTTCTGTATGTACCGTCTTCCTTTCCTGGAAGTTCAATGAGCAGTCAGGCCATCCCAGGCCTCTTCTCATTTTATTTTTATCAGGGCCTGGCATGAGGAGGAATGTAATCATCCGGCTTTTCCTAAGAGGATGAATAAATACCTGGATAACGTGATCTTCTGTTTCCATTTTTCTGAGAGGAAAGAGGAGGTCTAAGGGACGTAAGGAATTTCCCGTGGTTGGCTCCCACACTGTGAGTTGGAACTGAACTTGGAGCGAGCTACACGTTCTACTACAGTTGTCACTGTTTGGCAGAGTTCTGGAGCGGCATTTTAGGAAGGATGTGGCAGGGCATGTGGAAGGGAAGAGTGTGGGAATCTGCCCTCGGTGGGGGCGGGTCCGGGTCTCGGCCATGACCTTGCTCAGGACGGCAGTCCTGTCCCGGCCGTCAGTGACTGGCTGTCATCGCTGGCAGAATGACAGTATCTGGTGCCACGTGCTGGATGGAGAGGTCAGGGAAAACCTGGTAAAGATGCTGATGTCATGTCCAGAGGACAGGTGTCATTAATTCTATCATCTCACCTGAAATTTCAAGGTTCATTTCCATCACTGGCATTTCTTGGTTGGAACTCAGGGCCTGGTGCTTGTAACAGGCCTCCGCCACTTGAAGCACGCTCTATCCCTGTTTGCTTTCGTGATTTTCCAGATGCCTGGGGCCCAGCTTAGACTGTGAGTTTTCTGTCTACACTGTCTTGTGCACGAACGACAGGTGTGGAGTTGGCTACGGACCCACCCCATATCAGGCTGCTCTTTAAGATGGTGGCTGAGTTCAAACCACAATCCTGGGATTTCAGGAAGACGCCACCATGCTCAGCTTCCTAACATTTCTTCCTGTAGTTCCCAGAGGACAGACACACTCTGCCAGAGGGTAAATTCCCTCTAGCCACGCATAAATGCGTCAGGACAGAGACTTCAGAGCCCTCTCGCCTTATGAGGTGTTGCCCTTGACGATTGTAGGCCGTAAGAAGCATGCCGTGTTCCCAGGAGGGCTCCTGCTGAATCGAATGTGACCACCTAAGCTTAGAGGCCATGCTTCCTGCCTCTGTTCTACTCTTAGGCCATCAAAGAAAGAGGAAAAGGAAAGTCTAAGGTCCTAGAACATGATGAAGGCCCTTCACATGGCCCAGGGATTTTTTCCTTTCCTGTCATACAAGTGATAAACAATAATCCTGCCTTATAAAGAGCACTTAGAGCCAGGCGCCAGTGGCTCACGCCTGTCATCCCAGCTACTCAGGAGGCTGAAATCTGAGGATCGCGGTTCAAAGCCAGCCTGGGCAGGAAAGTCTGTGGAACTCTTATCTCCAATAAACCACCAGAAAACCGGAAGTGGCGCTGTGGCTCAAGTTCGCCTTGAGCTGAAGAGCTGAGGGACAGCGCCCAGGCCCAGAGTTCAAGCCCCACGAGCACAAAAAACAAAAAAAAAAAACCACTTAGAAGTAGAAAAAATATCAAGTAATATGTTCAGTTAGAAGAAAATAATGAACATTCAATTTATTGTTGTCACAAAATATTAAATTTACTTTGGTGAGTGTAACTTTTATAATAAAACACTACTGCATAAAATAAATTTTGATTTGGTAAAATAAAGGGGTATAATTTATCACAAAAGGAGAAATGTAAATGCTTATTCTCCTAAATTCATTTATAAATTACTGGTTTTAATTAAAATTACAATAGAATATTTTGAGATTCAATAAACTGCTATTCAAATTTTCAGGAAATGCAAGGAAGAAAAGGAACTGAGTTTTAAGAAATACTGTGATGCAAAATTAGTTCACTCTGGTGTGGATTCCCAAGGAGGGAGCAGAAGATGGCCAGTTCGAAGTCTCTAGATACGGCGCGTACACTGGTTTTAGGGGGAGGAGGAGACACTGTGTGTGTGTGTGTGTGTATGCATGTGTGTGCATGTGTGTGTGTGTGCATGTGTGTGTGCATGTCTGTGTATGCATGTGTGTGCATGTGTGTGCATGTGTGTATGCATGTGTGTGCATGTCTGTGTGTATGCATGTGTGTGCATGTGTGTGTGTGTGCGTGTGTGTGTGCGCGCGTGTGCATGTCTGTGTGTATGCATGTGTGTGCATGTGTGTGTGCATGTGCGTGTGTGTGCATGTCTGTGTGTATGCATGTGTGTGCATGTGTGTGTGTGTGCGTGCGCGTGTGCATGTCTGTGTGTATGCATGTGTGTGCATGTGTGTGTATGCATGTGTGTGCCTGTGTGTGTGCGCGCGCGTGTGTGTGTGGTGTGTGTGTGTGCGTGTGTGCGCGTGTGCATGTCTGTGTGTGCGTGTGTGTGTGTGTGTGCGTGTGTGTGTGTGTGTGTGTGGTGTGTGTGCGCATGTGCGCGTGTGCATGTCTGTGTGTATGCATGTGTGTGCATGTGTGTGCGTGCGTGTGTGTGTGTGCGTGTGTGTGTGCATGTCTGTGTGTGCATGTGTGTGTGCGTGTGTGTGTGCGCATGTGCGTGTGTGCATGTCTGTGTGTATGCATGTGTGTGCATGTGTGTGTGTGTGTGTGGTGTGGTGTGTGTGTGTGTGCACGTGTGTGTGTGGTGTGTGTGTGTGTGTGTGTGCACGTGTGCATGTCTGTGTGTATGCATGTGTGTGCATGTGTGTGTGCGTGTGTGTGTGTGCGTGTGTGTGCGTGTGTGTGTGTGGTGTGTGCACATGTGCGCGTGTGCATGTCTGTGTGTATGCATGTGTGTGCGTGCGTGTGTGCATGTCTGTGTGTATGCATGTGTGTGCATGTGTGTGTGTGCGTGTGTGCGCATGTGCATGTGTGCATGTCTGTGTGTATGCATGTGTGTGCATTTGTGTGTGTGTGTGTGGTGTGCGTGTGTGCGTGTGTGTGTGCGCGTGTGCATGTCTGTGTGTATGCATGTGTGTGCATGTGTGTGTGTGCGTGTGTGTCACACCAGAAAAGCATTCAATAAAAGCCACAAGAAACAAGAAGATAAGAATATCAGATTCAGCATGGAGAAAGTTGAATATTTCATTTTAAAATTAAATAATAGAACAACTAGCATGTAACAGAGTAATCTACATCCTCTGCAAACCTAATACTTATCCATTCTTTGAAATACCAAATACAGTCAAAGGAAGCAAAGATGACCAGGATTAGACCCCAATAACTCAACATTCACAACCATGGAAACAGCGGCATTTCATGGATCACAAAGAGATTTTGTCTCTGACACAAGAGTTAGTATCTCATCCAGATGTGTGAAAAAAATAATCAAGCCTCAACTGAAGAAGCAGGAAAGCATATGCACTAATGCTTCATACTGGAATAAAACTGAAATATATGGAAGCAATTTTATCTCTTGGTAATGGCAGGAATAACAAAGGGACTTGGATATATCATTTTACATCTATAAAATGTGCAAATACGGAGGGAAGCCCGCTGTCAGAGCTGCCATGCGGCTGATGTAGCCAGTGTCGAGAGCCCTGAGCACCATGCTCTCCAAAGCAAGAGAAAAGTCATAAAAGGGGTCCACAGCCTTTGCTTAGCGTGTGTATACAGCGGCGGTAAGAGCACTGTAACAGGCCCAACAAAACAAAGCGCCTGGAAAGGACCTGAGTCCACAGAACTTAGCGTCCAGTAAATCACGGGAGCGCTTCCCACCTTCTGTTCTGCAGCCATTAAAGTCTGCAGCCTTGGAGGCTGTGCGCAAACAGAAAAATGTTTATGATCTGCCACTGTGGAGAGGGTAGACTACAAAATGTCCTCAACCACTATTAAGTGCAGACGCCAGTACGAGAGGGAACCTAGCAAAACGAAATGGCGTCTCGGACAGCTGCAGAACCACTCGCCTTTCACACCATTCTTGTGCCCAAATGTCTGTGTACGGGGGATGCACGCCGCATCATCGTTTGACTATTGTCTGTTAGTTAAACCCTCAGTTGCTCAAGGGCAGTTCATTCGCCAGGACCCTCAGTGCTGTGGCCCCTGAGGGCAGACAGACCTGCTTTCTAGCTGCTTCCTGTGAGACTCCAGGGCTGCCTGAAACCCCCAGAGACAGCTTCTCTGCGGGACTGTGCAGCCCCTCCGTACTGCACCCACAGGACAAGCTCCAGGGTCCACAGGAGCATCGGGCGACGCAGGGCTTCACGCCCTACGGCGCCTCTGAGCCCCTGTCAATCTCTAGCTCCTGGCTCTCGTTGGGTACTTTACCCCAACAGGCTGGGCGACCAACTACTCCTGGTTGAACTCTGAAGACTTTACTCAAGCAAACGACTTCCCTAGAAGGGTGAGCAGTGAGGCGGGCAGGGCCTCTGGAGTCCATCCAGCAGCGAAGGAGCTCACGGGCTTTCCCAGCAGGCCTTGAGCTGTCAACACCTGGTAACAGGTAACTTCTCTCTCATCGCACTAAAGCGGGCACTTTCTTTGAGCACACTGGGGTTCAGGAAGCGGAGTCTGGGACAGGAGGAGTGCGCACACAGATCCACTGGGCTGTCTTTGGGAGGCAGAGCCAGTGACTGAGACAGGAATTCAGGGGGTTCAGGCAGCCCTCCCAACTCCCTGGCAGGGTCCAGTGCGGGATGGGCCTTGGCTCGTCGGAGCGTTTGTATCAGACACTCCACTCTACTACAAGCCGCCAGAGCCTCCATTTTCTGGGCTGGACAGAGATACCTTTTACTTTCCAAACTCTCTGCTGTGGGGTATAAAAAAGTGACATGAATGAAAGGTGTCAAGGATAAAATACCAGTCTGTTGACACCTTGACTTTCTACTCAATGGTATTGGGAAGGAGTCTAAAACCAATGGTCAGACAGACCCGAGCCACTGGCTAGAAACCTTCAGGATGGACCCCTGAAGAGATTTCCCTTTAAGAAATCCTTCCAGTACAGGCAACTCAGCTCAGAACTTAATGTGGAAGAAGGCTTTTGCATTCTCAGCATCACTCAGGGACTCTACGGAAACCATGAAAAAATAAACTATACCAGGAGCATGCCTACAAGCCCAGTACTCGGGAGAAGGACTGAGAGTCTGAGACCCGTCTGTGCTACACAGCAAGACTCTGTATCCAAAAAAGAGAAAAGCTCCTGAACCCAAATCACAAAATAGCTCCAAAAGGAAGAGGCCCCACGGTGTCCCGGGTAGCGGGCTCGGCAGGTGCGCGCCGCTACAGCCAGCCATGGCTGAGGCGGAGTCTCAGAAACATCAAGGCTCAGCTGGCTTCAAACTACGGTTCCCTCATCTTTGTTCCCAAGCACCTAGGATTACAGGTTTGAGCTTCAGACCTTGGCTGTCATGAAGTTCTTCAAGCTCCTCCCCATCCCACCACAGTTCCGGAGTCTTCTATCAACTGGCCTCTCTCCATTCGTATCTTTCTAGTCCCCAGAGTGGTCTGCTGCCCACAGCCTGACTCATGTTCTGTACATATCCAGACCACGAGCCCGGGGCCCAAGCTCTACCCCAGGTAAAACGGGCAGCGTGGTTTCTCCTTGAAGTGTGCGCGGGGCACTGGAGGAGAGCTGCACGCAGCCTGTCTTGGAGAAGAACAGGTGCTCCTGACCTCTAACAGGTGCTCCTGACCTCTAACAGGTGCTCCTGACCTCTTACAGGTGCTCCTGACCTCTAACAGGTGCTCCTGACCTCTAACAGGTGCTCCTGACCTCTAACAGGTGCTCCTGACCTCTAACAGGTGCTCCTGACCTCTAACAGGTGCTCCTGACCTCTTACAGCCGTCCCAGGCCGAAGCTGTGTGAGGGCACTGGCCCCAGGCCTCCGAGCCTCTCACACACGGACTCACCTTCAGAGCCCGAGCTCAGGTTCAAATGCTCTTCCCACCAGCTGGCCTTGCTGCCAGACAGGAAAAAAAAAGGGTCAAATGTCTCTTCTGCTGAAATGTGAATGAGGGCCGGGACCCAAAAAGAGCACGCAGCATCTGATCTATTTCTCCCCACGGCGCAGGGAGCAGATTCATCACGCTGACATGGGGAGGATAATCTACTGAACCAACGATAAACCTGGCTTCCTCTGAGCCACAAGACAGCGCGGAGGCTCTGCGGCCAGCCATGAAGGCGTATGAAGAGCAGTTCCCCCCAGAGCTCCGGAGAGAGCACCGGAGACGCTGGCTCAAAAACAATGGGTTTCACCGTCGGAGGAGGAAAAAGAATCCTCCTCTTCATGTGGATGAACAAAAACGGCAACACACCTACGCTCAGGTTTGCTTTCTTCAATGGACGGGGAAAAGAAACTAAAGTGAGCTGTTGAAAAACAGCCATGTGGGAAGAATAGTTCCTAAGTGTTAGACAGTTTATAGCTCTTAAAATTTCCCAGCGGGCTCAGGGTTGCTATTCACACAGCGTGCTGAGTTGGTACCAAGAAGAGCATTGCAGCTGATCGCTCACCGGGAAGGGCTTTTGGAAACTTGAAGAAGAAAATATGTCACCCAAGAAAAGCTGTTCGTGATGGTCCTCAGGAGAGGCAGATGGACAGGACCTGAGCCAGGGCAGGATATTCAAACCGCTGATGGCCACATCGCTGCCCGGTCAGCAGTGCGAGTGTGTGTGTGTGTGTGCGTGTGTGCGTGTGCGTGCGTGTGCATGTGCGTGCGTGTGCGTGTGTGTGCGTGTGTGCGTGTGTGCGTGTGTGCGTGTGTGTGTGTGTGTGCGTGCGTGTGCGTGTGTGTGTGTGCGAGTGTGTGTGTGTGCGTGTGCGTGTGTGTGTGTGCGTGTGTGTGTGTGCATGCATGCATGTATGCATGTATATGTGTGTCAAATGTATCACATATATGATCAGCTATGCATACAGCTTGACAAATCAAGGAAGACTTTTCTCTACAACCTAGGAATGTGTGCCATGAAGCCAGAGGACAGAGGGACACAGGCAGTACTGCGAATGCTTTTAAAATATGACTGGAGAGACAGACAGTGCAGGACCACCAGCCATGCACTCGAGGACGGTTACGTGAGAGAGACTGGGATGGTTTAATAAGCTTTCACTGCTAAGAAAGGCAGAGGAAAAAGAGCAGGCGAGCCACGTATTGGAATTACCCATGTGAACACTAGGTTCAAGCTCTTCATAAAATTAATGCCTCATTCGATCCCTATCATGCTGGCGGAAGCTTCTCTGCTGGTGTCTGCAAGCGTCTCCTTCAAGCTCACGAGAACAGGGCTTGGCAGCGCTGATGGCACATCTATCCCTGGCACCAGAGTTTGGCCCCTAAAGCTCTTCCTTATAAAGCAGAATCAGGAGCACTGAAGAACAGTTCAGATATTCGTGTCTTGCGCCAGAAGAATGAACACAGGCCGAGTCACTTTATCACTCAAAGAAATCAACAATAATGCTAAAAATGTTAACCCATGTTCCCTTGAGCCAGGAGGAGAGCATTTGAGCATTTCAGAAAAGGCGAGGCCTGTATGCGGAAATACCTTAAGAGACACGAGACTCCGTGCAGGAACGGTGCTGCGATTCCCAGGTGATCATCCCGTGCCGCTGCTCCGGGTGCCACGGGCGCAGTCTTAGTGGGATTATCACTAGAGGGTAAAGGAAGGGTGCCAACTCCGGACGCCGCTCAGGAGGTAAAGGAACGCTGGTGATTGTGTGGCTCATGACACCAATTTTGTTAAAATGGTGACCCTGGTGTTTCTTATTGGTGACCATTTGGTTTTTAAGCCTGTCTGGAAAACTTGAGGGGCTCCAAGTGGGACAATCTGGGGTGAATGTCTCATGTCTTCCAAACCAGGGAGTCTGCAGCCAGGGGGAACAGAAACGCCCCGATGTCACACCAGCCAACTCAGCTTCTCCTTCCTGAGAACCAAGATTTGTAAGAACACTTGGACCTGGACTGAGACTTCGTAGGTCAAGTGTATGCATATAAAGCCCACCTGGCGCTCACCTGCTTGGGCACATTTCACAAGATAACGCCACTCATCAGAAGAGGAGACTGGTCTTTCAAAACATAGCTTAGTACAAGAAATCAAAATAGTAAAGGCTATTTTTCTTCTACCAGAATTGAATTTTAGTAGCAGTATATCATTCATGAAATAAAGCAGCTAGATATAAATAGATTCCTTTTATAAAAGGCTAAGTTAAAAAATACTTAACTTTCCAAATGTTGAGTGGTAGCTATTTATGCACAAGAGAGAGTACCCAGGGCGATTAAGAGCATTAAAATCAAGTTAATATGTTTAGAAAAAAGTGCATGCCAATAAGGCCATCATTACAAAATGTCAGACAAAAATGAGAGACTGGCAGAGCTGAACAATGTTTCAGTAGGAAAATAGGTAAAGCAAAAAAACAAACAAACAGAAACAGAGCTAAGAGCTAAAACCAGCAGGACCAAGCATGTAGCCTGGTGAGCGTCCAATTCCCCTTTGTCCTGCAAAGAGCTCAATCGAATACAATCTAGTAAGCTGCAAGTGAAGTTGGCAGAGTCAGAGGAGACGTGACGGCGGTGCAGAGAGAGGGAGGAAGGTGTTCAGAGGGCTGCACGTTCAGGAGAAGGCAGGCTGGGAGGGGGTGAGACACTTGAGACTGTTCTTCAGCCTGGGAATGCGCAGACCTACAGCTCGAAGCAGCCAATAAATCACCAGCCATTTCCCCACGGCCTCCCCTGCCCCACAGTCAGAGTGCTCTGGGAACGGCCATGAGCGGCCAACAGCAGCGGCCTGGGTCGCCTGTCTGGGACCAGAGAATCATTGCCCTGGCACTTGGGCTGCACCCAGGCACCAGTACAACTCACGGGGTTAGGCCTATGCGAGGGGGCATGGCATCAAGACATTCCCTCAACTGATAACGCTGAGCAGAGAGAGAATGAAATGCTGCTGTGCTCGTCAGACCTGGAATCCTGGGTACTCTGGAGACAGAGCTCAAGAGGATTTTAAGTTTGAGTCCAAAAAGTAGGATCCTATGTCAACAAACTTGCCAGCATGGTAGGTCATGCCTATGACCCCAGCTATGTGAAGAAACAGGTATGAGGATCATAGTCTGAGGCTAGGTCTGGGCTAAACACCATATCCTACCTGAAAAGGGGGGGGAGAAGAAAAAGGAGAAGGAGGAGGAAGAAGAGGAAGAAACAGGAGGAAGGGAAAGAAAGAAGAGGAAGGAGGAGGAGGAGAGGAAAGGAAGGAAGAAAGGAAGGAGGGAGGGAGGAAAGGAAGGAGGGAGGGAGGGAGGGAGGGA
>NW_012267239.1:12110777-12116181 GCF_000151885.1 Dipodomys ordii | reverse complement strand
CACTGCAATACCAGATCACACAGGACTCACGCTGATCCACTGCAATACTAGATCACACAGGCACACTGCCGGTCTCCAAGGGGAGGCGTCAATGTCGGAACAAGCCAGTTCCACAAAGAAGAGGCAGCTCCCCCAAAGCTCAGCATGGGAGTCTCAAAGTCGGGGAGCTGAGGGGGTCTGGGGCCTTAGCAATTCACTCTGTGTGTTCTTTCCCTTGAACAGCTTCTGCAGGGATGCGAGGAAATGTAAAACCTAAGAAGCTAGTCGACCTTAGTGGTTGTTGTTCGTTGCTGACATCTGATTGTTCTGTTGGCTTATTTTGGGAATATTGCATGAGAAAAAAGATACCAAACTAGCTTTTTCCATTTTTATTATGAACTCCAGCCCTGGGGAAGAGCAGAGCAGGAGCAGGGGCAAAGCAACCTGAAGCGGGAGGCCACAGCCCTCCAGGACTGTCAGGAAGAAGGGAGAGACTTTGAAAACAACGCTCAGTGTTTTCAAGAGAAAAGAAACTCGTTCACAGGCAGGCTAGTCCACTGCAAAGCAGTGAGAAGGGCTGCCTGGCCGGGGATTTCTATGCAACCACCTCTCGGGCCACAAGACTAGAGTGTGTGGAGCAGAAGTTGCTGTCTGTAATCGCAGGGGCACGAAGAATGGAAATGTCCTGGTCACTTACAAGCGAAAGGCCCAGTTCATCACAAACACAGCTGAGCCGGCTTTCCATGCAAATGTGTACAAACGTGAGTAGCATACCATTCCTACAGGTCACCGAGCTGCAAACTCAAAGCAAAACAGCGAGTGGGTGTTTTAGTGTGAACACGTCTTGCAGTAAGGTTTCAGCTTATTGGAGCAAACGACTGATGCTTTACTGCAGAGGAAAAACACCCTGAGACTGGTGGGGCTGGGTTTCCTACCCGGTGAATAGCTCATCTTAGCTAGAAGCTAGGAATGGTAGTACATGTCAAAGTTTGTGTTCACTTTTCTTCACAGTAACAGTGCTGACATCATCAAGAAACTATCAGCAATCAACACATTGTAGCCTAAATGTGACTGCAGTACTTTTGTTTTTTTGCTGGTCCTGAATTCTGGGCCTGGGGCTGTCCTTGATTTTCTTAGGCTCAAGGCTAGTGTTCTACCACTGGAAACACAGCACCACTTCTGGCTTTTTCTGAGTAGTTTACGCTCCAGTAAACAGAGTCTCACAGATTTTCTTGCTGGACTGGCTTCAAACTGCGATCCTCAGATCTCAGCTTTCTGAGTAGCTAGGATGACAGCTGTGAGCCACTGGTGCCCGGCCCGCAGTACTCTTTGTAATCATTTAAAGAAGTTTTCCTGAGGAAAATGGTCAGTAATGGTCAGGTAATTTAGGATTTTTCTTAGAACTACTATAGCCAATCAACCAATCAATCCAGGATTTTCTTATATGAAAGAAGGTGCTTTCTCACCATAAACAAACATCTTCAACATGACAGATTTTAACTGAAAAAAATCATGCTATCAAAAGGTTAGTCTCAAACTGAAATGACTTATTAATATACAGAGTTATAAAAATCAGCTGAGCAAGAAAATATTAAAAATCTATTCCATCAGCATTAAATCCTAAAATTATAGCATAGTTTGGGAAAGAAAAAAGGAAGGAAGATGAAGGAGAAGTTTGAAAGACGTACGTTCAATAAGACTTGGTACATGAAGCCGTAGTTTGGAGTCTTCTCACTTATAATATTTAATTTCTCAAAATAATCGCTGGCGCTTTGAGGAAAGACCTCCTACAAATGTCTACAGACTACCTTTTCTCCTTCATGAAACTTTAGAGGAGAATCAGGTCTCAACAATAATAAGATTATATAATCAACACTTATTACTTTGGGGTTGCTATCCAGCATCAACCTTGGAACATTATGTCTACATCAAAGCAGGAAAAGAACAAATCCATTTCCTCCTTAAGCAGGTACTTGACAGGAGTTGGGTGGCCAAGGGGCAAGGGGTGGGCAGACCAAGAGAAGAGAATAATGCAGTCAATGACACTGATCAAGATACATTATACCACAGACTGCTTCGTGAAATGGCATCCCTCTGGACAACTATGTAAAGATAGAAATAAGTGGAAAAATAACATAGTGGCAAGAAAATAAAATATCACAATGGAAAACAAGTTCGGGAAGGAGTGGGGCGGGAGGGATGGATGAAATGTTGAAAGCTGCAACACCGATAAAGACACATTACGTGTATAAATTGCTTTGTGAGCCGAACGCCTTTGTACAACTACTTCGAGATAATAATAAAGCGGCTAACTCTTCAACATGAGCACTGCTATGAGAAGCTGACGTTCCTGTAGCTACTGGACAGCTCCGGGACCAACCCGGGGAAGGGAGGTGGGAGCGCTTCCCTTTCTAACCCGGAGTCTCACAAGGAAAGGGTTCGCACCTCAGTGTCTTCTTTTTGAGCACCTGGAGTCTGCGTGGGCTTCCCTGGCTACTTCGTAGTCAGAGGCAGTGTCAGGACCAAGCCTAACCTTGGTACCTAGTTCTGTCACCAGAGAAACCCGGAGTTATATACGTATGTCTTATCCCATGCCCAAGTAATTTCCCATTCAGGATTATCTTTCTGACATTTAGAAAGAGAAGACACAGACCTCCAGTTGAAAGACTGAACGTAGATGATAGTTCCTGCCTCCTCTGCTGGGTCATAGAAATGCTTGTGGAGGACAGACAGATTCTCTTAGCTGTCTTCATTTAATACACCATGTTTTAACATATAACGCCAAGCATGCATATAAACACATGTGTATAAGCACATACATATACATAAATACATGTGTATTTCATCTGTTATTTTTAAAGGTCTGACACACATGAATTCAACTTCAGAGAGAACCGGAGCCGTTATCAGTTGGCAATTGCATTCATCAAGATCTTTTGTTCTAGAAGTGTGATGCTAGCTCATGTCAGATCCATTTGGAGCCGCATGGCTCTAAGTCTCACAGGCACCTGGTCATGAACAAGAAGCCCTGCTTCCTGTGAGGCTCGGTGGGGTCCCTGAGGCTGCGATGGCAGGCCGTGGACCGGAGGCGAACACGGAAGAGGCCAGGAGCTCAGGCAACTGTCATGAATTTAGAAGATGCAGAAAGGAGAAATGACTTGTCCTAGCGGTCACCTGGTCCGGCACCGGCTGCACCGGAATGTCTTCCTGACTCCCCGGAGAGCTGTTCTCGCTGTGAATGCTACTTGCTCTAATGGCGCTACGTCTAGAGGATAATGGAGCGTGAGGACTGAGGGGGGAAGGGTGGCATCCCTCTGGCCCTCCAACATGCCAAAGACTCACGTACATTTATACAGTATAGACCCAGCCAACCAAAAAGGCGGAAATACTTCCATTTTTAGGTGTAAGCGTTTCACTACCAACCCCAACCATAAAATTGGCCACAGTGGCAGCACCTCTCCTGGTAACTGGACGTGAGTAGACGGGGTTCAGCTGGCTCCCGGCGCTGAGCCCCCTGCCCTCCGGCCAGTCTCCCACTTTCCTCCCCCTTCCGTGGAAATCTACCTCCCAGGAGCCCCGGGCTGAAGCTAAGGACATTTCAATAAAACCTCTCTGCTGTTAAACTTGGCTAGATACCTTTGTTTTCTCTGCTGGCAAGAGAAATTGCTGCAGAATAGTAAAATCCTGTAAAAAGACTGTCCACTCATCACGCAAGCCCACAAACAACTGAAGTCATTTAAAAAAAATCTAGTTGCAAATCAGAAGTGAACCGAAACAGCACACAAGGGCTCATTTATGACTAGAAGGGAAGAGATTACACTCTTCAAAGCATCTCATTTGGTTACAGTCACAATCAGCAAGAGAAAGTAATACTTATTTAAAAGCAGCAAATGGCTACTGCCAAGCAGAATGGTACGGCATGTCAGGTGGGCAGCATTCTGCTCACAGACCCCAGGTTCTCCGGAGAACCGTTAGGTCTGTCATTAACTGGCTGCCTCCTTTATTTTTCCTTTTTCTTCTCTGCTGAATAGACAGCCAGAATTAAGTAGGACCAGTAAATATGCAAACTGGTCACTTCAGAAAAGCAAAAACAATCAGCCTTAGAGGTTATACAAAAACAGCATTTCTCACACTAAAACTGAGAGTCCAGACGGACAGTGAGAGGATTCCACAATTCCAAGAGGGTTCTAGAGCTGCAAACTGTTGTCCAGTAACTGCTTTGCAGGGCTATGAATAACCAGGTAATAACGAATTTGAGGGTCCAATAATCATCTACGCTCTGTGTCTCCCCTCTCAAGTCCTCCTTCTATGCTAAGATCTCCAGTGAGTAATAATGTCAAAATTGTAAGTAACTATTGGGCCAGGTTTTTCTTTGGTAAAACAGCACAGAAAGGTAATACAATACATAGGAAATTTCAGAGGTTGATTTTACATGGTATTCATTATTATTCAGTAAAAATGTTATATATCATTTATTTTGGGTTTGAGTCTTCAAAAACATTTTCCCAATTAGGGTTTAATGTATTAGCATCTCAGTATTGTATAGTTGCCCCTTGAAAAATATAATTACGTTGAATGTGTGCTATAAGATGGCTGGTGACTAACGTAGGGCTGGTTTAAATGGGCTAAAACTGAGAGTTAAATATCATTAAGTTAGTCTAGCATTCTATTTAAAAAGCGATTGCTTATTCCTCTTTACTGCAAGCCAAGTTATTATTTAAGACTGTTAAGTTCTTTGCAACAAAGAAGTTTACTTTCTCACCTCCAAACCAGCAAACAAGTGATGGAGGCTTGTGCACTGCACTTGTTGAGCACAGCAGAGAGCATCCAGTTAACTAGCTTCTCTAGCTTCCTTCCGTTGGTGTCTGTGAGGGGCTGTAAGGAGCCGGGTCTAGCAGCTCCCATCTCTAGCTTCCTTCCGGTGGTGTCTGTGAGGGGCTGTAAGGAGCCGGGTCTAGCAGCTCCCATTTGGCACGGAAAGGGGTGCTATTTTCAGTCAGTCAGATCTCCCCACGTTTTCTGTTTATGGGGAGTCTGGGTAAATGGTAAGCAACTTAAATTTTGATTTCACTAAGCTAGAAATGCTTAAGGACACATGGAAAACATGGAATAGCCAGGTCAGTGCAAAGAAGGGGACATGGACCTAGTTGAGGTGGACAAAAATGAGCAATGCTCTCACCTGAATTAACGCGCTAAGGAGGCTGACTGACACGGCTCATGGCTCTCCTTCAAGAATAAAGAACTACAAGCCTTTGGTATGTAAGACCCTGGAGATCTAATTTTATAACATGATGGCCCCAAGGGGTTAGGAGAACCGACCAAGATGTAAGCGCGGACCCTACTGATTCTAACGTCACGGTCGCGGACCCTACTGATTCTAACGTCACGGTCGCGGACCCTACTGATTCTAACGTCACGGTCGCGG
>NW_012267239.1:12101481-12110727 GCF_000151885.1 Dipodomys ordii | reverse complement strand
CGGTCGCGGACCCTACTGATTCTAACGTCACGGTCGCGGACCCTACTGATTCTAACGTCACGGTCGCGGACCCTACTGATTCTAACGTCACGGTCTCTTCGAAGACCACAAGCAAGACTCGTGTGGGCTGTGTACGACTTCAGTCAGGTACAATGAACCCTGCCACATGGTATGCAAGGAGCTCGCCACCCAGGCTCCACACGCTCCAGGGCAGAAGACGGGAAGTAAAACTGGCCATCACTGCAGGGCCACGGGGACAGGGCGGGGAAGGGACCCAGAGTGATCCAAGGCGACACGGGCGGGGGGTGCTCTCAGCTGTCTAATATCTAAACTGGTTCCTTGAAGGAGGAGGAGGGACAGGAGGAGGAAGAGGAGGAGGAGGAGGAGGAGGAGGAGGAAGTGGAGGAGGAAGAAACAGCTGATAGACAGCATCAAAGGCAAAAAAAAAAACACCCCCAGAGTGTTCAGGGAGAGGAATTGAGTGTGTCATGGAGACATGGAGGGCTTGGTGGGTGTGCCTAGCCACAGGGAAGTGCGCAGGGCTGGCCAAATCCTGAAGGGCCACTGACACAATTCATCTCCAGGCGAAGGGGAGAAAGGGGAGCGTAATGCTTGGATCTGCACCCTGAAATGGGGAGGGTTAATACAGAGGAAGGCAGAGCACGGATGGCGGCTGCATGATCCCGAGAGAGGACGGACAGATGGAGATGTGAGGGGGGTGAAGAAGAAACGGACCTGCAGCGTTCTAGAACTAAAGTGTGTGATCTAACAGCTACGAGTGCGGGTCACTAGGGAAGAGAAGAATCAAGGTGACTCTGAACGATCTGGACAAGGTCCTTCTGCAGGACCTTCTGGACCGGGAGATGACACACACTCACTCACACGCGGCTCTGTATCTGCTCATCCTCGGTGAAGCTGCTGATCTGGGGAGGGGCGTCAAAGCCTGAATCGTACAGGAGCTCCTCTCTGCCTGCTGTGAGTTATAAACGCCATGCCTCAGCCTCTCTGTGCTCCTTCACAGATTGGGGCTAAAGGAGGACAGAGGTCAGTGCCCTCTACACTTTTCTATATTCCAGGGGAAGCTGGTCATTCCAAAGGAGCGGGGTCAGTGTGGCTAAGCGGAACCAAGTTCAGCTGGGTGCTGGTGGCTCACACCGTCATCCTAGCTACTCAGGAGGCTGAGATCTGAGGATCGCGGTTCAAAGCAAGTCAGGGCAGGAAAATCTGTGAGACTTTTATCTCCAATTAACCACCAGAAAACCAGAAGTGGTGCTGTGGCTCAAGGGGTAGAGCGCTCACCTTGAGATGAAGAGGTGAGGGACAGCGCCCAGGCCCAGAGTTCAAGACCCACGATGGACAAGGACCCAAATTCAGGAAGAAGATTTACTATCTCTATATGATTGCCTCAAAGATCCTAAGACTTCCCTGTTCCAGAGTGGAGGGATGAAATGCAGACTGTGCTTCGGATGTGTGGTGCGCCCCGTTTCAAACCCACAGTGCCATGCAGGGACTCACCCCTTCGCCGCCATCTTCCCCGGTGCTGGCTAGCATCTCCTGCAGGGCTCTGACGGACAGGGACTGCTCCAGCACGAAACTGCAGACGCAGAGATCTGGCGGAATGTACTGCGGAAATAAAACAGAGTGAGGAGGCCTGCTTACGCCAGCCAGGGAGCAGTCAGGCACAGCATTTCAAAGGCATGACCCAAAACGACACTGGACACATGAATTCGCATGCAAAAGGATGGCTTTCTTTTGTTCATGATGAGACAGGGTTTACGCTGGATTCTGAAGGCTGGGAAGAGGCCAGCCTCAAGGCTGAGGGAAAGTGTAACCAGGAAATTGTGCAGCAACTCAAGTGCAGGCTGGCTCGCGTGCGCTTGTGTCTGAGGGATGGGGGAAGACAGGTTCATCTGGACCTGTATCTGCGGGACAAGGGAGGGCAGACTCAGCAGCAGCTGTGGTACAGTGGGCCCAAAGAAGACCACTACTGGATCTCAGTCATGAAGAGCAGTGTCCAGACCAGGATGGGCTGGAAGACTGCAGTGACCAAGTAGGGAATCTGCTTATCTGATAAGAACCTGGACATCCGTGTAAAAAGAAGCAGCAGAGAGGATTAACAGCTCTGAACAAAGACATTTCCAGATAAGAGCTGCCAATCCCTGTAATAACCCGTCAGGATCGGCAGCACTTGGTTAGCACTATGACACTTGGCCTGTTCTAGAACAGTTCTCTACAGCGCAAGAAAGACTGGACGTAACAGCTCGCAGAGGACTTCCTCTTTACATATACCAACTTACTTCTTAGATCCACCCAATGAGACAGTGCCTCGTCATGTTCTAGTTTTTATCCAAGGATACCAAGACCCAGAGAATTTAGGCCACCTGCCTCCAGGTATTATATCTGGCCAAGTGAGACTCGTAGGTAGCCTGTCTCCAGAAGCCATGCCCCTAAAGACACAGCTGGAGTGCCCTATCGCTGCTAAGTATAAGTGTGTCTATGTAAATGCTAGATATTGAGGAAGGCACTGAGGAACAAGATCTTTTCTCCTCAGGAGTTTACCGTCCAGTGCCCTGCTACGCAATCTTCTGTGGGAACACAGCATGTGATCATCTTGAATGCCAATCCTCCGGCAGAACACTAACACCGCGAGAGTAACAGCGAGGAGAGACGCGGGCCAGCGTCTCTGACAGCTCTCTCAAACTTCCAGACAGGTAGCGCTGTCTCCACGGAGCTTGGATGTAAAGCTGGCCTGTTACAAAGACTCAGATAGCTTTCTGACAAGTGTTTTCATTTAAAAACAAAGACAAAGAATTAGTTATCTTTAAATTCCCTTTTATGTCCAAGTATGTGTACGTATTTCAACCCCTCTGAAATTCAATGTCCTCAAAATTAAGAGAGGTCCCGAGTTACTGTGGGTTTTGGACCTTCCTACAATTTTACTTTATTAAAGCTCTTTATTGAAGTATTAATCCAGGAACAAGCAATCCTGTCAGCAATAAGCAACTTACATTCTCAAGTACTTTTCTACAAAGGTCTTCAGTAGGCTTCTATTTAAATACTCGAGGTCTCTTACAGTCAACGGCTCTAACCACCTAGAATTCCTGCTGTACAGAACTGTCCTACAATTCACGTTATGAAAACAACTTATCCAAAGACCACGAGGAGGACACGGCTTATTTTGTGTTCCCCTTTCTTATTCACAAGGTCTGCTGTCTCCTTTGTGTAAGACTTGGTGGTGCGGGGCAGGGCCTCGTACACAGGAAGCGCTTTCAGGACGCAGGTGGCATCGTTCCAGCAGCACACGGATCCATGATGAAGCAAGTCCCTGAGGAGCCTCTGCCGTAAACAGACTCCCCAGGTACGGAACCACCTCGGGAGGCGTATCCATGCCCATCACTCTCAGCCAGCAGACCTCCGGGAAGCCAGGGTCTCCTCCACCTTCACCGAGCCTGGTTTAGAGACTGTCCATTGCAGAACACCCGCAGCTAAGGCTGGCTCTGGACTCATCAGTCATTTCTGCATCATGTGAACGTTCACAGGAAAGCAGGCGTGTTCCCTTGAAGACAGAAGCCTTTGCAGCTGCATGGATGAGAGGCCTGCCCTGCGTGTGACCCGCACTCAGATCCGCACTGTCCTCCCCGGGCCCAGACCCGCACGCTCTCCTCCCTGCGCCCAGACCTGCGTGCGCTGTCCTCCCCGGGCCCAGACCCGCGTGCGCTGTCCTCCCCACACCAAGATCCGCACTGCCCTCCCCGGGCCCAGACCCGCACGCTCTCCCCGGGCCCAGACCCGCACGCTCTCCTCCCTGCGCCCAGACCCGCGTGCGCTGTCCTCCCCGGGCCCAGACCCGCGTGCGCTGTCCTCCCCACACCAAGATCCGCACTGCCCTCCCCGGGCCCAGACCCGCACGCTCTCCTCCCCGCGCCCAGACCCGTGTCCCGTGTGCGCTGCCCTCCCTGCGTTCGGTGTGGTGGGAGAAAGGGCTGGCGCTCTCCTTATTTTGGCCATCATATTGGTCCCCTGGACGGTGGACCGCCGCCAGATGCCTGGCACTCTGCAATAGTAGCTCTTCTTCTCTCCAGGCTTTCCAATCCCGAGGAAGGCCGATCTGACGGGTACGTGTGCACAGCTGGGCAGCGACCCGGCCGATCTGACGGGTACGTGTGCACAGCTGGGCAGCGACGCGGCTGATCTGACGGGTATGTGTGCACAGCTGGGCAGCGACCGTCAAACGAGGAGAGTGGCTGGCAGTGTGTTTCCTCACCTTCGTGTGTGGCCCCTGTCTGGTTCGTTTGAACTGGAGAGTACGGTCGTGGCTCCTTAACAGCACACAGAGCAGTGTCTGGCAGGGGCAGCAGGGCGGCGTGGAGAAGCACAGCTTCACTGTGCACGCACAGAACGCGGCCGTCCGGCCTGCGCCAGCCCTGCCCCATTAAACTCCAAACCAGTTTGAACTCACACCTTCACACACCTGAAAGATGAGCCAAGGCCACGGGTCCCTCAAAGCTCAGTTGCCTGCAGCCAAGAGAGCCCCAGGAGGCCGGCTCGCGGCCTCCGCTCTGGAGCCCATGCTCAGCCACTCTTCCTGGCCGGCGTGGGGCACGCTGCTGCTGACTCCAAGCACGGAGAGAAGGCTCTGCTGACATCTGCTCCGAAATAGCACCTCCTCACTCTCCCAGCTCAGAGAAGAATTTCATCTCCTACAGTGTCCTACAGAAAACCTTGAGATGCCAGAGACCCGGGAAAGCCAGGAACTCGCTGTGAACACTGGATGTGGAAGTGATGGGCAAGGAACCGAATATAGCCAGGTTTCTACTGGATGGGAAGGGATTGAACTCAGCAAGACCAGACCACAGTGAGTATCAGAAAGAAACAGAGTGATTATATTTGGAAACGGCCACAGGAGCCTCTCGTTGGGCCAAAGGAAAGTGTCAGGAGACTGTGAGGCGTCCTGCGGTGTCTGCAGGGGCGGGGGCTGACTGGGAGAGGAGGGCGAGGGGCAGGCGCATGCTCTCCCGGTGTCCATCTGATTGACCTCGCTTGCACTCAGGAACACAACCGCATGCATTGAGCACTGTCCTCGGTGCCCTGGGAACAACACAGACATGTTTTCTGTCTTTCAAGTCATTTCTAAGCTATGAGAAGAGACCTGTCATTGCCCAAGATTTTAAGAGACACAAATGTAGCTGCTGAATGCTGTTCCAGGAGATCCGGCCCGGCCGGCCGGTAGGGAGCCTCTGGGCATCCTTGTGGGAGCCTGGCCTCAGGGGTGAGGATTTATCTTTGCCCAAGCAAGGACTGTGATGCATCATAAATGTAAATATATAGAGAGACATACGCATTTATAAAATGATCAAGATAGAAGAGGCATTCTTTCCATTGTCCGCATTATGTATAGTCTTCCCTTCCTTTTAAAATTACACTACTGGAACGGCATTTCTAAGTTACGGGGTCTACAGCAAGTCTGTCCCTGTCTGTGAAGGCTGAATGCCTTTAGGATAACTTCTTCTATCACAGTGTGGCTATGATTATTTCACTTTGTTACTGATCCTATATTGCGCCTCATTTATAAATCTCTAGCCATGGGCACGTATGGACAGAAACAGTATAGACAGAGCTCCACGGTGGCTGTCATTTCAGAATCCACTGGTGTTCTTGGGCAGTCAGTGCTACGAACGCATCACACCAGCGTAGACTAGAAGCTAAGTCCTGTTCTCTGGGGTTCCATCCAAACCAGGACAGCAGCATGAAAGGTTAAGCGTGTGCGTGTCAGAAACCTGAAGCCAGAAGGTTGGAATAACTTAACTTTCCATCAGCATTTCACTTGTAACAGCGAATTAACAAGCTTTTAAAAAGGCTCTGTGCGTCGCTGGATTACAATGAACTAAGAGTCAACACACTAAAGGAAGTGAGCTTCCTTCCTGGACCGCTAGGCCACGAATGGTCACAAAGGAGCTGGGGAATTGTGACACAGCAGAACTCGGGGAAGCTGGGTTTTTTTGACCTGCCAACAGCAAGATGCCTTGAGAGACAATCTCTGAATTTTCAAATCCATCTAATGGAGGAGACCATTGCTATAATTCCCTCTGCAGTGACGTGGCTATGGTTAGTCACCTAAGGCTCTGAGCTGGAGGCCTGGTGCCGAGAGTGGTGATGTGGGAGAGAGGTGAGGGGCTGAGAGCTGGAGGCCAGTGCGTGGGGCCTCCTGCGGGAAGTGCTACCACAGTCCCCCTGAGCCCTCAGGGCTCCCACAAAGTGGGCTGTCACAAAGCCCACGGCTGACCTCTCTCTGTCTCTGGCTTCCGGCCTTACCATGTGTATGAGCTACTGCTCAGGCCCCAGACTCAGAGCCAGATCCATGTGCTTGTCCAATCTTATCATTTCAGTTCATTTCCCCAAGACTCTGAGCCAAATAATCCTCTAACAATGAAGACGGACTCACCCACCCTCTACACGCTCTATTGTCTAGTCAGGGAATAAATGTGTGTTCGCTGCTATCACTCTACATTTCAAAAGTTGTGTAGATAAAGTCCTTCTCCCTCCCCTTCCTCCCCCCCCTTTCCCTCCTCCTCCCCCTCTCCCTCTCTCTCTCCCTCTCCCCCCCTTCCTCTCTGTCTCTCTGTCTCTCTCTCTCTGTCTGCTGGTGAGAGGCAGAGCAGGCCTCATTCCCCGGTGGCCTGGCTTCTACATGCACTCTGTCTGTTCCATTATATCACGCTGCGTCAAACAAGACCAAAACATCTCTCCCCAGGATGGCTCAATGTAGTCCATCTCAAAGACATGGTTGGAAAGACGTCCAAGCTCCCGGGTAGGAAATAAGAATTCTCTATGGCAGAAAAGTGCCCAAATCAACTAGGCCCCTTAAGGCTCCAGTGGATCTGTGGGATTTGTGTGCCGCCCCATCTCATGGAGGGTCTCGGCACATCTGGAGGTGCGTGTTATGGATTTGGAAGCGCTGAGCGCTGCGTAGGCTTGATCTCATTTACTTACAGCAGACAGGAGCGCATGAAGTCCTTCCAATCAACTGTTGATACCACATACAATCACAGAACTCTGCTTGTACTTTGGAGCAGAACCTGTCACTAACCAAACTAATACTCATACCCCACACCAAGCAGATTTTATTTAAATATTTATGCAGTAAAGTGCCTTGCAAAACTATTTTTTTATCATCTTTCAAAAGTCGATAGGATATAATAAAAATTATATAGTAGATATTTAAAGCAGAAATTGTTGCTCAGTATATGGATTTCTCCATAAACAATTACAAATTTTACAATCCTATCAGAAGTCTGCTGAGCTACAGAGAAATTTAACAAAACTTACATGAGCTATTACAGATGAGTGGAATCTCAGCCTCTCCCGTGTGTGTGTACACACACACACATATTAACTCTAAAACTAAACTATATAACTCTTTATAAACTATAAATACTGTATCTTACTGAAGAGTTTGTTATGTAATGGACACAACACTGCCACCTAGAAGCAAGAAGCCCAAATTGTAGGACAAATACCTTTGACAAATTCTTGCAGAGAAAGGCCAGCCTAATCAGACACATTGACCTCGATTTACACATCCATTGAAGTCTATCCTCTCCTAGGGAGCATGCTTATTAATTCTAGCAAGAGCGAATCTTATAACATCAATTGTTCTTTTGCTAATACTCGGGGATTTTTCACAAAAGCCAACACAAATACTAGCTTCTTCTTGGAGTACTAATATAAAACCATCATGGATCCAAGAATCTCCTGGGTAAAACTGCTAACATTTCCACTCCTGGTAATCTCTTCTAGTGAGGTCCTTCAAAGTGTCAGCCAGGTGACTTTCAGGTAGGACATGTCAGACACCCGACTGATCCAAGTGGGTATCTCATTCTGGAACCTTCTTTAAATAATTTACAAAAGCACAGATTTTATTTCAAATGAGTCACCTGGTCATTCAGATCTGCTTGATGGCTGTTCCTGTGATCTTGCCTGACAAGGCCCCAACTGAAAGTACACCGATATTCTCTGGATAGCTACATTCTTCCGAGTATCAGTTAACTTTGGCATACTTAGGAGACTGTTACCAACAGCCTGGTGTTCTTTAAAATGAGGAAGAGGGGCTGGCCAAAGAACTGCAGACAAAACTCCGGGCAGCTGGCATGCAAGATGCCTGCTGGGAAGACCACAGGTGACAGGCGGGATGGCCGTCTGGCTTCCACTGAGCCCATCTTCCCTGTCTTCCCAGCGGTAAGTGAGGCGCTAGGAGGTGGAAACTCGTAACACGCACACCTAGGAAAGCAAGCTGTGGAAGCAAACGCGCCCGAGACCCTGGCTGTTATACGCTCCTAAATGCACAAAAATGTGTAGCTGCGCGTGGTATCGAGCTACGGCCTAGTGAGCAGCGCACACGACACCAGCTCTGTGACACCTGACAGAACCAAGAGTCGCTGGAACGCTCGCCACCCGTGGGCACTTCAACGAGAAACCACGAGGCTATCATTCTGAAGCACAGCCACACCAGAAGAACGGACGGGGACCAGGACAGTGGCCAGGCCAGGGAGGTGGGCCCCGCAGGAAGGGAGGCAGACTGAGCACAGGAAAGGAGGTTGGGAGCAGCTAGCGAGAAAGACGGAGACGGAGCAGAAGCTGCGTGGAGAGAAGGAAAGCCTCATCTCAAGCACACGGCTGAGTGTGTCTTGAATCTGGTCTCAGTTTTAGTAGGAGACACATCGACCAGCACTCACTCCTACCTACGCCTTTGTTCAGTGATCACCCTGCGGTCTTCCCTCTTATGTGATCATGGGTTTGATGCAGATTTGAGAAAACTCAGGGGCTAGAGGCATGGCGTACGTGGTAGAGCACCTGCCAGGCCGGCAAGAGTTCAAACTCCTGCACCAGACCAAAAAAAAAGCAGCCACAGTGAGGCTTTTCTGTAATCAGGTGATTCTGCCTGCAGTGGCAGGGTGGCAGAACGTGAGTCGGGCCGTGTCTCTGCCTAGCAGGATGGGGAAGCGTCAGAGAAGCCTTGGAAGACTAGAGGGGCGTCGGCTGGAACCGAGGGCCACGGAGCAGCCTCCACACTCCCTCGGAGGAGCAGCCTCCACACTCCCTCAGAGGAGCAGCCTCCACACTCCCTCAGAGGAGCAGCCTCCACACTCCCTCAGAGGAGCAGCCTCCACACTCCCTCGGAGGAGCAGCCTCCACACTCCCTCGGAGGAGCAGCCTCCACACTCCCTCGGAGGAGCAGCCTCCACACTC
>NW_012267239.1:12097330-12101431 GCF_000151885.1 Dipodomys ordii | reverse complement strand
GCAGCCTCCACACTCCCTCGGAGGAGCAGCCTCCACACTCCCTCGGAGGAGCAGCCTCCACACTCCCTCGGAGGAGCAGCCTCCACACTCCCTCGAAGCTGCTTCCCACCGGCATCACCGCCCTCGGCAGCGGCCGCCCACACCCCCCCACCACGCCAGGTCCTCCTGGGCTGGAGCATCAGCTCCACAGGCTCACAGAGTCCTGAGCGGAAGTGAACACACACACACTCAGCAACAACAGCTTGCTTCTGAGTGTTTTGGATTTTATTCCATTTCCTCCTTCCCACTTGCAGACGGAGTCCAAGATCTAACACAGACGTGCAGTTTTCCTTTTTTTTTTTGTCTTCTAGGTGGTATTTTTGCTTTGAGAGAGGTAAGCATATGACTATAAACTAAGTTCTGGCCTTTAAAAAAATTGGCAAGAGTTTATGAGCAGATATTAATAAAATCTGCAGTTTTAAAAAGCCTTTGTAAAAATAAGTGCTGAAAATATTTTTCTCGAACATGGATCTCTACACGAAAATGTCTATTCAATACCCCCCGAGTGCCTGACGCCTTGGTGAATCTGCTTGATGTTTGCATGGGCACGCTGGCATGCAACACTCACCACAGAACCTGAACATCACAGCCATCGGGCAGAGCCAGGGCCACCAGCAGCAGCCACTGCGTAACAAGTGCCACGTGAGAAGAAGAGAAACTCAGAGGCCAATCACCTGGGCTCAGATGGGGTCCAGGTACCATCTCACCAGGAAGGATGAAGTATGAAGGATGGATCGCGATCAGAATGCTCATGGAAATGTGAAGGTTTGCTGGACCCTCTTTTTCAGTTAAAATCCCTGTGACATTATACCCAAGGCCTGAGCTGACTCTGGCAAAACCCAAGGAAAACTTGAGGAGTTTCAGTGAACACACCTCAGAATCCTGAGCACAAAATCCTGTCAAATACTGGCACCGCCCACCCACACGAGGTCCCACGGCCGGGCCTGCACCGCGAGTTCCCCTCCTCCATTCTGCTCAGCATCAACCCAGGTTCCTGAGAAGAATGGCAGGGGTGATGGAGGACCACCATCCAGACAGACTTTCCTTTCTCCTTCCTGGATAACCAGGCATTACGTCCACACAGACTGGCTGAGTTGATTGAGCCACACCAGAGGACACATTCATTGTAGACGATGGTTACGCCACATCCCACAAAGCAAAGCCGTTGCTCACTGTGGCCTGAGGACTCGGTGCAAACCCTACTTCAAACGAGCAGCTGCTCTCAGTGTCATTTGCCTGTTTGGTCCCAGAGAACGAGCCGACAAGGAAAGCCATGTCTGGCTTCCTATTAGGCTTGTACATTTTGGGAAGAGAGTTCATTCATTACTATAGCAACCGGGAGCTCGCTTCAGTGGCTGACATTAGGGGAAATGGAATGCGACACTAGTGACCAAGGTCAGAGCTTGGCTCTGCTTCGTCATGACCCCGGAGCGCCAGCGCCGTCCAGGACTCGGTCACCGAAGGCATCTGTCAGATCAGAAACAGGCGTGCCGAGGGAGCAGCTGCCAACGCAGTCCTCACCTCATTTCTCAGAATGCGGGCCGTGGACCACGGGCGTGAGACTCAGCAGGAGTCTGTTCAAAAATAAATCAGATTTCATGGGACCTGAGTTGCTGGCCGGGCTTGTCTTCAAGGGTGAAGCACACCACACAACTTGCCAGGGAAATTTAGTGAGCACATCACAGTCTTTACATCAATGCAACGTGAGCAGGAGAGGCCAGAGGGGTTTTCTCAAGAGCACCCTCAACCCTCATCTCCCTTCACTGTGTTTTTTACGAGGGCTTTACTTGTGACGGGAAGTTTTACTGCAGCTTTCTTGCATTCACTCACTCCCATGGCATGATTAAATTTCAAACACTCTGCATCCCCACGTAAAAGAGCTAACGCTGCCTGCACCCAGGTGCCACAGCTACGGGGGCCATGGTTCACACTTCAAGTCAGAAGAGACTTGAAGAGGTGGGACGGGATCGATGACCCCACCGCCACCCCCATGCTGGCAGCTGCACCCCAAGTGCAGCTGAGCCCCCCGAGATGGGATCTGCTCTGTTCCATTGTCTCAGGATGCACAGGGCTACGGCGGCCGAGGCAGAGAGCCTCGATGAAATGGACCATGAGGTCAAGGGTTGTAATTCTGTTAACTACTCTTTGGCTGAAAGGCAGCTGTTAGGGAGAGCCCGAGACCTCACACCAGTGATCTCCTTTGCCAAGGCCGTGGAAAAAGCTTAGTTGAGTTTATGTGACATGGAAGGAAAATGACGTTAAGTACCCACAGAGAAGGCGGCTGAGTCCCAGACTGGCTACCCTGGAAACGCTTCTCAGCCCCTGGAACAATTCAGATAAAAACAAAAACGGTTTCTCACAGAGTATTTTGAATGATTTAAAAACGCCTATTTTCTGCATGCTGGAAATTAAAAATATGCAAGGTATTATTTTAAAATGGTTAAATGAGTTTCAATCCACATAGTTTAATACACAGATGAGCACATCGCTGAAAAGAAATAAAGTTGTCAACCGAAATGTCTGAAAAAACTGCAAACATTTTATTTACAAAGTGCTCCATATATGACAGATAGTATATCAGGTCTGATCATTTTGTATAACTTGTTACAGGGAAGTGGAGAGTATCCAGTTTCCCTTGTAAGTAGAAATGTGAGTTGTGACTTAGGAATATGCACACGTAGTTTGAACAGAAGATCAGAACCATGACTTATCTCCCAGTTTTAAAATACACTTGAAGAATAAAGATAAGCCAGGCATGGTGGTAAATGACCATAAACTCAGCCTTAGGAGTTTCAAGCTGGAGGCGGAGGAGGAGGAAGAGGAAGAGGAATAAGAAAGATAGCAAATGTAATCAAGTTCTAATACAAATAAAAGCAATACGTCATCTTCCTCTGTAAAAGAAGCAACTTGGAAAGAGACATTCTTCTAAGTGCAGAATAAAAGGCACATTTTTGTGATCTAATTAGGAAGTTCAGGAGTTGGTGGAGAAATAAAAATACTGCTAATCGCGACCAAAATAGCAGTTATTAGGTCTGAAGAGCAAAGTATCAAGGCTGCAGGGGTGCCTGGTATGAATAATACCTCCTCATAATTCACCTGAGGCCATTTTCCTGCTGTGAACAAGCAAGTGACAAATGAACAGTAGAGCCATGGTGCTATTTTACACACTGAATAAATTCTCTGTGAAGATTCCTACCACTAAGGTACAGATTGCCTTTAAATAAAAAGGGGCTGGCATTGCCTCTAGCAGAAAAGTTATCAGAACAGAATAAGTAAGTCGAGTAGAAAGGAGGACAAGATGGATGAGGAGAGATCTCGGAGTTAAAAGGTTGGACTTTGATTCTTTCCCTTTGTAACTCTGCATCTTGCGAATGGCAAATGCATTAATAAACCTGACGTGCACTGCCATTGACTTCCAGGCTATTTCTCTGGATAGCTGTTTCTCTTCCTATTTCTTGCTTAGAAATAGAAGATCAATGGGCTTCAATGAAAATAGAGGAGTGGGAGGAAAATTGCCTGAAAATCTGTTCAGGAGCTGGGAGGGTGGCTCAGTGGTAGAGCGCTTGCCTTGCATGCCTGAGGCCCTGGGTTCGATTCCTCAGCACCACATAAGCAGAAAAAGCTGGAAGTGGCGCTGTGGCTCAAGTGGTAGAGTGCTATCCTTGAGCTGAAGAGCTGAGGGACAGCGCCCAGGCCCAGAGTTCAGGCCCCACGACCGACAAAAAAGAAAAGAAAAGAAAAAGGACCTACTAAAAATTATATTAACAGGCTGAATAAGCCAAGACTGGCAGCATACATCTGTCATCTGAGAATTCAGAAGGCTGACACAAAATGATTACAAGAGATAGTCTGTCTTGCCTCTTCAGTAAATGGTGCTGGCAAAACTGGTTAACTACTTGTAGAAAACTAAGCTAGATCCTTATATATCACCCTGCACCAGAATCAACTCCAAATGGATCAAAGACCTCGAAGTCAAAGCAGACACTCTGAAAACATTACAGGATGGAATAGGAGAAACCCTAGGTCTCCTTGGCTCAGGCTGAAATTTTCTGAATAGAGACC
>NW_012267239.1:12079051-12096160 GCF_000151885.1 Dipodomys ordii | reverse complement strand
AGGGGGAGGCTGGGAAGGGATGTAAAGGATAAACAAAGGAGGAGGCTGCAATGCTTGGTAAGAAATGTACGCATTATCCTGCCCATGTAATTGTAAACCCTCTGTACAGTATGTTCACAAATAAAACAAAAAAAAAGAAAGAGTCTGTCTTAAAAATATGTAGAGGGAGGATGAGGGGAGGTGTGGCATTGTCCTGACTTACGTGACTGTAACCCCTTCTGTACATGGCCTTTGTAATAACAGCAAAAATTATTTACAAAAGCCAGGCACCAGTGGCTCACGCCCGCAATCCTAGCTACTCAGGAGGCTGAGATCTGAGGATTGGGGTTCAAAGCCAACCTGGGCAGGAAAGTCTGAGACTCTTATCTCTGATAAACCACCAGAAAACCTGAAGTGGCGCCATGGCTCAAGTGGTGAGCGCTGGCCTTGAGCTGAAGAGCTGAGGGACAGCGCCCAGGTCCAGAGTTCAAGCTCCACGACCAACACACACAAAAATTACAAAAGAGGATGCAGAGTTAAAAAACCAACAGAGAAGACAAAGAGGAATATTTTTGTATGCTTTTTATTGTAAAAAATGATGTACAGAGTGGTTACAGTTCTCTCCACTTCTACCACTACACTCCCCCTCCCCCCCCCAAAGTTGTAAAGTTTGTTTTAGCTACCAGCACAACTATGCTTACTGCAGCATTATTTACCATAGCTAAGATATGGAACCAACCCAGATGCCCCTCAGTAGATGAATGGATCAAGAAAATGTGGTATATATACACGATGGAATTCTATGCCTCCATCAGAAAGAATGACATTGCCCCATTTGTTAGGAAATGGAAAGACTCAGAAAAAATTAAATTAAGTGAAGTAAGCCAGGCCCAAAGAAACCTAGGTCCCATGGTTTCCCTTATTTGCAATAACTAGTACATGTGTAGGACAAGCAGCAAAGGCCAAAAGCTGTGTATATATGACCAGATAAGATGATGCTAAGTGAAACGAGCCTCAAGATAGAGACACACATATCTTTGTTCTTTCTTGCTATTGTTTCTAACATATTTATGATGTAGCATGTGATTTTCTGTTGCTTTGTATGTTCCTTCCCCACGGTATAACCCCTGTTGTCACTGTATTTGATGTCGGTGCCCTGAATCTCGTATATACAGTTCTCTAATTCGGGGAGGGGAGGGGAAAAAACAAAATCCTTAGATAAGGATACAGGCTGACCCACTGTAACAATGAGATGTAGAAAACACCGTGTTGAAAGGGGAATATTTTTTAAACTTATGTAAAATAATTTTTATTTTATAATTTAAGACCTTTCACTACTTACTTTATTACATCTCACTGTTAGAATTTTTAATGATGCTTTGATTTTTAAGTTTTATCAAACATATTTAATCATTTTTTTCTTCAGTAGATATTAAAATGCTGACAAATCTGACAAGTGACAGATTTCCCCAGTGGGAAGCACAAATTATTCCATTCTTTGTCTTAGCTACATTATCAAGGAAATAACATTCTTATGTTTCCTGTTAAGACTAATTTTTACAAAATAATGAAGGTGGTAAAATATCCATGAATTTTATGATGCACTATTATACAGGCAAAATCTCCATAAAACATAGGATGACTGGTTAGTTGACATAATTAATTTTAATAAAAGTATTAAATTACTTTCACTTGCAAATTTATAGACCTAAAGGAGGGGGATTTTTTTAAATGTTTTTTTTTTGGTCCCAAAAAAGGCAGATAGATAATACTTTTGCTTTCTAAATAAGGCAAAAATTTCAGAGAGGACAACAGAAAACAAATAGCATTTACATGCAAATTCATGCTATTTACATTCATAAATAATAATTTATGCTATTTACATTAAATGTAAATACACAGAAGATTCCAATTAAACACAGGGACTGTAAGAAGCAGGGACGGCACCAACTTCATGTTGTTTGTAAGCAGGACATCTTAAATCCAGAGACATAAATATATGACCATGGTGAAAGCAGCGGGAAGGAAATGTAAGCATAAAAATGTTTATGGCTTTGTTAAAGTTCAAGTATACTTATGAAAGCAAGAATAAATATGGTGATTTTATAATAAGAAAAAGGTCAATTCATCATAAAAGCATACAAGAAACTATACACATATACCTAAACCTAATGACAGATCTTTAAAACACATGGAAGAAATCAGAACTAAGGAGGCACAGACAAGCCTCTATAGTTAACGGCTTTTCATTCAGTAAGAGACAGAGCAGCAGATAGACTTTGGTATGGACAGAGAATATTTCAGCATTATGATGAGCTATCTTGGCATTCATAAGACACTACATCCAACTGCTACAGGATATACTTTTGCAACTACACATGAAACATTCAAGGCAGACCATCTGATGGCCCTAAAATAAACCCCAATAAACTGCAAAGGATTGAAGTAATAAAGAATGTGAATAAGAAAACCATTGGAACTTATATCCCACTGAATCATTTGGCTGTTTATAACCACGCCCTCATCGCTTATTAGTTTTTACCTAATTTTCTGACTCTCCTTCAAATTTCCCTTTTGAAAGTCACAACTATCCTCTTGATTCTCAAATTCACACTTCAAATATTTAACTAGTTTAATCAATTCAAATCAGTTCAGTACACAGGTAACCTGAGTCAACCATCAGCTCCCGAGGCCCGCATGTGTGTCTGATCCTGTGACAGAGACACTAAATGCACGCTGTATGTGTCAGGTACTGCTGTAACTTTTGCAATGGTGAGTCCATGTCCATGAAACTTGTAAGATGGATGCAGTCTGAAGGGTGAGGAAGGGGGGAAGGTCACGTCACTGGCAAGGATCACAGCGCTAGTAAGCTGTGAACCAGAATGACCAGTGCAGACTGTGACTCAAGCATCGCTCTTGGCAGAGCTGCCCGGGGTCCTTGGCCTCCATACTCACAGACTGGTGTCAGTGCAGGTGTGGGGCTCCGCCTCTCCCATCCCAGCAGCCCAGGTAGAGAGGCCTTTAGTAATCTGCCTCGACCCCTGTGTAAACCTACTTTGAATAAAATACATGATCATCTAATTGGCTGTGTAAGCTTAACACTGCTTCATGTGTTTGCTCACACATTTACAGTTTAAGAGTTCCTCTTTGATTTATGCAAAATCCGTATTTCTAACTTGAGAATGTCAGGCATCACAGGATGGAGAAATCTCGTGGGAGAGAGGAGGGAGGTGTGCCCAGATATGCTTAAGGTAGAGCTACTCAGAACAGAACAAAATGGCCTCCTCGGCCTTGTAAATTGGTTTCTGATACTCTGTATCTAAGTGCAGTGGAGAGCAGCAATTTAAGTTTAGGATGACTCAACTTGAAATTCTTACGGCTTTTATGTCTGTGAGGACAGTGTTTGCTTTGTCAGTGTAAAACACTAAATATTAATTTTTACTGTAGTGCTCAGAATATAGCATAAGATGCCTGATAAATAAAAAAATCAAATTATAAATGTACTAGTCTCTTCATATTCTAAAATGATGATTATAATACTTTAGACTCTCATAGGATCTCGGGCTCACTGAAAATATAACATACATAAATTCAAAGAACAGTGTACAACTTCCTGCTGAGACTCTGTCTGCAAATTTTCACAGACTTTACTTAAGAATAAGAAATCTCAGAAAATAATGATAAAATGATGTTATTTTTAACTGAAAATAGTATCTTACCTTATTTTTATTTTTTGTTGGTTATGGGGCTTTGAACTCAGGGCCTGGGAGCTGTCCCTGAGCCTCTTTGTGTTCAAGTGCTCTACCACTTCAGCCACAGCACCACATCCCATTTTTGAGTAGTTAACTGGAGATAAGAGTCTCATGGGGACTAATCTGTTCTTGGCTTCGACCAACAATCCTTAGATCTTAACCTCCTGAGTAACTAGGATTACAGGCATTAGCCATCTGTGCCTGGCTAGTATCTTAAGTTCTGTCATCTATATAATGATGTTTTCCTACTAAATCATGTTTAATCTTAGGTAATGAGAGCCTATCCAACTTCAGAAGTGATAATATTCCATTCCATTCTGTTTTATCCTTCGTTTTCAAAACTGGAGGTGAAAACATAAGATTTCTCCTGAACCTTCTCTATTTAAGAAATGGAGTTTATAATTGGACCTTTCAGTTTGAACTGGCCAAGATGAGATCAAATGAGCCATGAGTAAGACAGCCTTTTCCCCCAAAAGGATGTGAACTTCACTCTTAGACAACGAGAGCCCGAGGACTTTAGACCTGCTACTGACTTTCCAAGAATCCTCCCTACGGCAACCATTTCACCCCCACCCATTCCAGTTCACTCAGCACTGAAATCCATGAACTAAAGCTCCCATAATCTTTTTCACCATCACAGATTATGTACAGGTTGTCACAGAGGAGTGTAAATTGGGACTTGGAAAGGTGTGAGTTCTGGACATATCTGATTAGACCATGCTAGCTGAGTAAGTGTCATCAATGAAATTAGTGAACGACTTTTCTCTGTCTGCATGATCAGCTGACCCTCGGTTAACTCTACAGTTGTGTTCTTTGAGAAACTGAGTAATTATGTGAAGTATGTTCGGAGCGAACATTATGTGGGATGAAGGGATCCCTAACTGGGCAGCCTGCATGGGGACTGGGAAGAGGAGCGATGGCTTACAGGAAGCCTCTCCTGGCAGCTGCTTGAGCGTGAACACTTGCAGCCGGGCTGTCCGGCAAGGTGGGGCTGCCCGGGGGCTGGGCACGGCGTCCTGTCTCCTCTGGCACAGGAGGCTTTGAGGCCATGATGAACTCACGCCTGTCCATCATAGAGCTCTCTCTGGGAGTGGAGGATTCAGAAGTCAGCCACAGAAGAGCCCGGCTGACACTGCCTAGCTGGCAAGCCGTGGTTCCTATCCTGCGGCCTGCAGAAAAGATGATGTGGTGTATGACAGTCTTAGGAATCTAGATGTTACCTGCACCAAAGATGACCCCTCCAAGTGGCCATCTGAACAGATATGGCAGATGAAGAGCCTGAGGAAAACCATTAAATTCCTGGTGCCCAAGAACACATTGTTTTTAATTTTTAAAATGAAGTGAACCAGATGCTGCTACTCAAGAAATACAAAAGGAACATCTCCTCCCTGGGCGTCCTGCTCTGAATTTTCCTATAAAATTTTCCTGTGCTTAGCTGAAGAGGAGGCAGAATGTTCACGCTTCCATTGCCAAGGACAGAAGTTTCTAGAATTTCAAGAAGCCCTGGGTCATAGCGCACAGGAATCAGTCACAAGTGCTCTGCTGAGTGCTAGACAGTCTCCCCATCTTTAGGGAGAGTCGATGATTTCACACTTTTTCTCTCTCTCTTTTTTAGACAGTCTCCCCATCTTTAGGGAGAGTCGATGGTTTTACACTTTTCCTCTCTCTCTTTTTTAGTCTGTTCCTTGCTTACTTGCTTGTCCTACTTTACAACTCAAATGCTAACATCTTTTGAATACCCTATTGCAACTTTCTTTTCTCTGAGATCATTCTTCTCCTTAGAGTTCATCTCAATTTTTCTTGAATGCCGGGGGTCACTGATCAGCTCTGGGGTGGCTAATCAGAATGCCACTTGATGTGTGTGCCTTGTGTTCAGTGGCAGGCTTGAAGTAAGCCATGTCACCTCACTGCATAACTTACAGTAGGTTCCAAGAACCTAAGAACAGCACAATTGGTTCTGAAATTGGATGGCTGAGAATTAGAAGGATTTGCTTTGTGTGTGTGTGTGTCATGGTCCCTGAACTCTGGGCCTGGGCGCTGTCCCTCATCTCTTCAGCTCAAGGTGAGCGCTCTACCACTTGAGCCACAGCACCACTTCCGGTTTTCTAGTGGTCTATGGGAGATGAGTCTTACTTTCCTGCCTGGGCTGGGTTTGAACCATGATCCTCAGATCTTAGTCTCCTGAGTAACTAGGATTTCAAGAAGGAACTCGATGAAACATTAGAGACTGAAATCTTAATGTCCAAGTATCTATTATGAGCTCAATTTTGAAAATATAGAGTTACACGCAAAAACACACTGGAACAGCAAAGCTGCGACACAGCGATAAGATTCTCCATGACGCGCGGTTCCCTTTTAAAGATCCTTCAGTCATCATCTGATTTAGGGAGTGAAGAACTGAAACAATGGTTTAGTGAAGTGGGAGTCCGGAAGGCTCTTTATCATCTCGAATGCGTTAGTGAGTGGTACAGCTTATTTTTATATGGGGAGCATACAAGGTAACAATATGTAGTTTTTATTCCTAACCTGTTTTAGGTTAGACTATTATAAATAGAGTCACATTTATAGAACTAGGTAGTTTTATAACTGAATCAACCTATAATCTAAGATTCTAAAGTTAGACCTCAAGGTTTTATAAGCTCAGGGCTGATGTACAATTATCCTGTAGTTCACAAAAATGAGGCTCAAAAGTCAAAAGGGTTAACAATACCGTACTTAACACTATTATTAACTTAATAGCCCTATAATTAACTAATTAACTGTTAGTATTGCTTTCATTTTTTGATGGTATGGGGTTTTAACTCAGGGTATCCAACTGCTGGTCAGGTGATACATCACCTGAAAGACACCTCCATCTCTTGATTCTCCATCGCCGCTGCCCAGCGGCCTTCTTCCTCGAGAACAACAGAAGCTTTTAGACAGAAACTCTTACCTTGGCCTCAGAGGTGGGTTCCAAGAAGCACAGGCGGTTCCCGAGTCCCTCGGCTGCCAGGCAGAACTTCCTCTGCTCCTTGTGGATGTTTGCGATGCACTGGAGTACCACCTCGTCATCCTGCCAGGAAACACACCGCGTGAGTGGTGAGGGCCGCACCCACCACCCTCCTGCAGACACGGCCGCTCGCTGCCCGGCTCTCCACCTGAGCCAGCCGGCTGCCCCCAACAGCCAGGCCCGGCCTCTCCCTGCCCGGCTCTCCACCTGAGCCAGCCGGCTGCCCCCAACAGCCAGGCCCGGCCTCTCCCTGCCCGGCTCTCCACCTGAGCCAGCCGGCTGCCCCCAACAGCCAGGCCCGGCCTCTCCCTGCCCGGCTCTCCACCTGAGCCAGCCGGCTGCCCCCAACAGCCAGGCACAGCCGCTCGCTGCCCGGCTCTCCACCTGAACCAGCCGGCTGCCCCCAACAGCCAGGCCCGGGCCTGCCTGGCTGGAGGAGCGTCGCTTGTCAGCACGAGTGTATTCCAGGACAGCACCTACCACGAGTCAGGATGCACTCTGGGGTGTATTAGTGGATAGACAGATGCCTGCATACACGTTCAGAGCAACACTATTTATACCGAGTCCAAAGAAGATCCCAGACAAACAGGAAAATAACCTAAAGCAAAAGAAGAAGCCGGAGCCGTGACGCTGGCGGGCGACTAACTGCCAATAGGCAGGTAGCCTTGAATTCAAACACGACTTCACGTGCTGATGGTCCTAGAATGGAGGAACGCTTCTACCGTACCATTGCGTGCACTCTGTCCAGCCTCCAGAGGCTGCGAGAAAACACGCCCCTGCCGGTCCATCCCCTCCTGACACTATTTTTGGATTTCAGACATTGAAAACAGCGGCCATTAGGTCACCAAAGAGAATCAGTTGGAACTTCAGCCCTAGCATTAACTCACGTATCTCTTCAGCCTGCCTGCTAGTCCCTGAAATGCTGGGCTCATCCTGGGGTGTGGGAGGAAATAAAGTAGAAACGGTCACATCCTCACACTGTATCTGTGATGTGCCTATAAAATAAAAAGTCCTTCTACTGGAGAATGTGAACAGATTCAGTAGCCACAGATGTCCACAGAGATGGGAGCTACTTCCCAGACACAGGGAGGGGTACAGGGAAAGGCAGTGAGCCACAGGCTGAAGGTATCTAAAGAGACGAGAGGAGAGAGCGCTGTGTGTAACTACAGCGCTGACACGCCGCTGTCCGTTACTAAACTGACCTAGTTGTAAATGCAACAGGATCCTTTGCTTACAGCAAGTCACAATCCATGGTCTTCGTTTTAAATAAGACAGAAAAGCCTCTAGTATTTCTCTGCTCCTACCATGTGGGTTCCCTGGAATCTCCAAACAGAATGAAATCTGCTCCCACATGGACTTCCACCCTAGATCCTAAACACACAAGAATGATGCAATCTTCTTAAGGACACTGGAAACAGGAGAAACACGCAATGACTCCGACCACTGGAGACCAGGCGGGGTCACGGAGGCACAGTGGCGCACAAAGTGCCCAACGTGTTCATCCAAAAGCCAAGAGACGCAGCTTTACACGTCTCCCATCAACACACTCCGCTAGTAAAAAACAAACAAAACCATGAACACCCCCAACAGGACACAAGTGGGAATTTTCACAAACAAGGAAAATTGGACCAAGTCACCCATGGAATGCGTGGCTCCCGCGGTCACATTCCATTCTTCCGTCCCAAGCCGCCTGAACGACCTTCACTTGACCTTGCCCTAGCTGCCTTTGACTTCTGAAGCGTTCCTGTACTTGAATCCACACTTTGTAACACAGGTAGCCCCGGGGCTAATGCAGAAGCATCTGCTGACCAGCAGCACTGTACCCGCTGCACCAGGAAGAGCAACGGAGGTGCGTCCGGTCCTCTTTCTCTAGTAACCCCTCCTACTTTCATACCTCTTTTCTTTGTTTCATCTAGATTCTGTTTGAAACAACGTTCATCTTTGTATAGTTAATATACACTATTTTTTGTGTGAACTCAACCGTATGCTTACTGATGGCCTTACCAACGCATGCTCACTGAGACACTCGGCTAGAACATTCTGGGTATACAGGGTTGTGCAAGGTGAGGTGAATTAATATTCTAACAGGAACGGAGGGTAAGTTGACCCCCAGCTTTTCTCTACTCTTCCTTACTTAGCCATCCCAAGGGACCGCAAGGCCTATGTGGCCAATCTGTCCAAAAGGAACATCCGGACCTGATCATTTCTACCCTGCGCAAGTGAAATACTGTGTCCTTTCCTGGCACAGACACCATCTTCCTTCTCCCTTGTTTGTTCACTCTTATTTTCATTCAACGTTCTCACTTGCATCAAGATTTCCAGTTCCTCCAAGTTACCCCCATGACCAGTAAGGAGAATGGTGGATGAGACAGAAAAAAAAAGTAGACTTTGTCCCGGTAACTTCTCAGTATCTTCAGCTCTGATTTCACTGGAACAAGACTGTGTTTCTTTTATAGGAATCACAGCGCATATCACTCAGTCACCTCTCACCTGTCAGCTTTAAGAGGAAAAGAAACAGTAAAAATAGGCAAGTGCTAAACTGGAGGATCATCAGTACAGCATGGAGAGCAATCCGCTTTCCAGGGCTGACGCCATCCCCCCGTGAATCTCAAGTCCCCAGGAACAGTGTCTTCGGATCACGTAAAGGCTCCCTGCTCCCACTCAGGCTCAGACTCTCTTCATACACTTAGCAGGTGCCCCGGGCCTGCTCTGCCTTGAACCTCCAGTTTTGTCTTTCGTCCCTTCCTGTCGACTTACTGTCCCGCAGGATCCCTAAAATGCTCCTTTTTCAGCGATGTTCTAGCTCTGGGCTTTCTGACAGGCCTTCCATCGCTGGTCTTTCTGCCGTCTCTACAGAGGGAAAGCCCAAGGACCAGTCTTCGCTGCACTGACAGTGTTACCCACTCTTCAGCTTCCAGCTTCTCTGCTTAGGAGCGGTTACATGAGCCGTTCCTCCACCCCGTGACCCTCCAGGGTTCCAGCGCCCCAACCCCCGTTACTAGGTTTTATCCCTGAACTTATCAACACTTTAGGGCAGTATGTCCCATGCAGGAAGGAGGCTTCCTTTCCAGTCTATCATCCTTCTGTATCCCCAGGTCTACTGGTGCCTGAACTCTGGGCCTGGGCGCTGTCCCTCAGCTCTTCAGCTTAAGGCAAGTGCTCTACCACTTGAGCCTCAGCACCATTTCCAGCTCTTCCTGCTTATGTGGTGCTGAGGAATCGAATCCAGGGCCTCATGTATGCGAGGCAAGCATTCTGCCTTCCCAGTGCTACCAGTGGTACTTCTAACTGCTATGTAGCTGCATTTGGACATCACTATCCTATGTCTTTAAGTGCTTCTAATGTTCTCCCTTCGGTCTGCTACTGGAGGTAGAGCTCTGGCCTTTTATCACTTTCCAGCTGAAAATTCTTGATTTTTTTTCCCTCTACTACTGCAAAACCACCCTTCTTATTTTTCAGTGCTAGAGATGAACTCAGAACCTCACGCATGTTAGGAGGAAAGAGTCCTACCACTGAGCTCAACCCCGGGCTATGCAGCCGTCTTGAATGAGCATCTGGGAACTTCCCTGCTGAGTCCATCCTTCATGTTCCTGAGCAGTATCTGTAATGCTGGAGCTGCACTATCTCTTCAAACCACGTTACATCTCATCCCAAGATTATTCTTCTATGAAGAAGTACCGTTTTCCTTTGCGAAGCCCAGGCAAGGTGTCCTGACCTCCAGCGGTATCACCTACCCTCTGCACTATGGTTTTTCCGTGCGCACCCTACACGTGAAGACAACTAACATGTTACTGACCTCCACTCTGAGGCATCACGCCTCGTGTCCAATCTCTTCTCTGGGCTTCACTTGGGCCCAGTGAGGTTTCTACTACTGTCTCCCTCTCACAAGCTAGGAGACCCAGAAGAGAGCCGCTGGAGCCTCAGCTGTCCTGGCAGGAAGGGCCAGGCCTGCCTCCAGCCCGGCGGTCTATGTCCCTGACGCCTTTGCCATGACTCCTGGTTACTCTGCACCCCAGGAAGGCCGAGCTCTACCTCGCGCTGTTAGGTCTACCTTGTAGTCACAACCGTGGTGGCTGGCGCCTACTGCGCATCCACTATCATGGACTGAATAGACTTTGTTTTCCTTAAACCCCAGTTAATTACTATCAGAGCAGAAAACTTCTGCTTTTTCACCCAAGCTGGGAGCATAAGATGTGTGGTAAGAATGTGCTGACTGACTGGATTATGAACTGGATTAAAAGACTTCCCCCACCACCACCAACGGAGGTCTTTGGTGAAGGACTTTGAATGGAATACGCAAAACAATAAGGCAGGTCTTCTGGCTATTTAAAAAGTGTGCAGCTTCCATCTCTTGACTATTATTAGATCATTCGCTCAGTACTTCTGTTATCACTCTGCTGATACCCCACCCCCAGATTATTTAAGTTCCAGTTCAGTAAATCACCTTACGAAGGAGGAAATCAAAGATCGGAGGAGGTGCAGAATTTTAATAAGTAAATACTCATTGAACAGTCATTAAGGCCACCGGGCTGCATTGTTTCACATCTTCTTTTCAATCATCTGAAGGTGGACTCTAACAGGCTCTTTGTATGATCAGGAGTAGAGGCGCAGAGGGGTTAGGGAACTTGTCCAGTGCCACCCAATTTGGACATAAGAGACCCAAACCTAAAACCTAGGACTGTCTGCATTGACGTTTTTCCTCTTGACTATGGCATCAAGCTGGATCTCTTACCTAGCATCTGACCTTAGCAATTGATCTGAGTTTATGTGTGCTTGTCTCTAAGGCCCATAGAGATGGTGTTGGTAAAAATAGCTCCCAGCCTCACAGAGGCAGTCAAACAGTAAACAGTAACTAAACCACAGAGTGAGCACCAGGCCAGAGAGAGCAGTCCGAGTGCTAAAATCAGTGTAAAATTCTCCACACCCCCCACAGCAATGCTGGAGGGGTCGGTCGGCAGCCCCAACCTGCAGTGCAGTAATTAAAACCCAGGGCATCCCGCAGGCCAGCAACCTGCCCAGCTCCGCGGCTCTTCTGCCACGCCTGTGCTGAGACAGACCCTGACCAGGGGTGTCCAGGCTTGGTTCTCCTGCGCAGATGGAGCTCACCCACACTACTGCTCGCTTCTGTCTGGCTGGCCACTTCGGCTCCACCTCCTCTCCTCGGGTCGTTAACCGAAGAACATTCCAGGACAAAACAACCTGGCTGGCAGCACTAGGTAAGGTGGGTCACCAGGCAGCTGCGGACAGCCCTCTGGACAGATCTCCACGCGAGGGTGCGGAGCGCTCGTGGTGAGGGGCAGGGCGCAGCCGGCAGGCTTCGTGGTACACAGGAAGGGCAGGGGCTACTGCTGGGGGTCCCAGGCCGGGCACGGCTTTCCGCGCATACCCCCCACGACCAGGCGCTGCTGAGGGGCTGATCTCAGGGCTGCTTGTAAAGCATAAGCAGACATGGGTGTGAAGTCACTCTAAGGCCTTTGCTAACAGCATCTTTTTTTTTCTTCTAGTTGCCAGTACCAGGATTTGAACTTAGAGGCCTCGTGATTGTCCCATTGGTGCTCCATCACTCAAGTCACACTCCAGTCTGGCATTTTGCTGATTGGAGATGGAGTCTTTCAGACTTTTCTGTTTAGGCTGGCTTTGAACCATAAGCCTCTAAGCCTGTCTCCTGAGTACCTGGGATTACAGGCGTGAGCCACTGGTGCCCAGCTAAACACATCTTTTAAATGAAAAGTTGACTTTTGGGGATGATGAGATTTCATAAGGATTTACAGCACTACTCATCTGCTTCAACCACTTTAACTGCTTCTTATGACTCTGATCTCGGGAAATCTGATTTACCTGTGAATTCTCAGTGCAGAATATGTACCTAGCACAAGGTAGAAAAGTGCAAATATCTGTGAAACCAGTAAAAGAATCGCATCCTAAAAATAGCTGATCATCTTAACACACGCATTGATGCACAACAATTGCATAATAAAGGTCTCTCCTAAAGGGCCCGTGGGCCATATGGGCCCTAAGAGATGTTCTATAAACGATGAGCTTAAGGCTGCCGATTAAGCAAGCAGATAGTCTGGGCGTAGCTCCGAGAGGAGAGACCGTGCTACCAAATCTCCAACAGCAGCATCTTGAGGGTTTCATTACTGCTGTTATTTGTTCTTTTTAAGAAAATCTTTAAGGAGTTGCCATTCAGCATGTCATTTTGGAAGTACACCCCCCCTCCACCCCCAACCTTCCTGTTGTCCGTTCTGGTTTTTAGATAACGCCTTGGTACGTCTTCATCTTAGAATCAAAGGTAGGGATGGCTACCCATCTGATTTCTTATTTGTTGGCTGTTGCAGAGTACAAGAAGATGGAAATTTGGGGTGACCAAGAGACAAAGCTGGTAGCTTCTCCCGTTCTCCCAAGGCTTTTCCTCCTGCGGCTCGTGAAGTACACACGGCGTGGCGTGTCCAGGGCCCTTCCTGACACCCTTTCTCAGGGCGCTCTGCCCTTTCGCTTCAGCGGCCTTTTCTTCAGCCAGCGCTGACCCTGTAAGCCTCTCTCCTCTGTCTCATGACAGCACCGGCTTTGTGGATACCGCCTTAACCATTATGAATCAGCACTTGTAAAGCGGCACCTGCATATGAAGACGTTCACAAGCACGGAATGAAAAAACTCGTCATTTCATATCAAATACAATGTCCACAAAAATGTAGGTGCTGTGCTTCACTGGGAGTGTCCAAACGGTCCTTGGTCTGTTGGAATTGTCTGCTAACGTTGAGGACCGGGGACCAAGGAGACACTCTCGGGCCTGCCTGCTCCAAGCAGCCGGAAGGAACTTCCTACTTGATCTTTGTCACATTCCCCACTGAAGAAGGCCGATCGGAATCTGACCACCTCCACCTTACTTGGTTCCTCTGGATCTTGCAGGGAGAAATGCAGGGACATTTCTCCAAATGGGTAAGGGAGACACCTAGCTGTTAGGATTTACGAATGCATTAATTTTCTCCCCGAAGAACATGGGGGAATGTGACCTAAGGCATATTTTCCCCAAAACAGTAGTCAACTGATTACATGTTTCCATTCCAGGGATGGAAATCTAATGAGTGACAGCTTCTAGAACCCTCCTCTGATTTCTTCCTGCATTACAAACATCATCCGGGGAGAAGACCAAGTGAGGGAGCCCAAGAAAACTTCAGCAAATCCCCACCCCCACTGTCTCATTGGTCATGAAAGTGGCACTTTTTTTTTTTCCAGAAAAGCACCGACCCCTTACTTCAGCCCATACATTAACTAAAACCAGCAGAGAAGACCAACCTCCTTTCCTCCACGTTGTAACCCTCATGACTCTAAGCCATGCCCTGAGAAGCTATTTTATAAGCACCTTGGAATCCAGAAATAATAGAACTCACTGATAGCATGTTTACAAGGAGAGACGGAGAAAACTGCCGTGAAGGAAGGAAACGTCAGCCAGTCCCTGCTCAGGACAGTCACCAGAACCCCTGCACAAACAAACACCCCTGCACAAACAAACAAACACACACTGAGATGCTGGTCTGCAGATCTGCCTCTCGCCACGCACACGGCGAACCTCTCCCACGCCGTTCCCAGCCCTTTGTCTAGATAAACCTATCGTTCACGTCTGTACCCTGAGGGTGAGTGAAGATGAACTGAACTGCTGCCCCCCCATGGCTGTCCAGGCTATAGAATAAGCTTCATCTTTCTGCTCTTTATCCTGTCCCCATACTGCATGCAGGGCAAATGACTGGGCTTGATGTGTGAAATCTCAGGAGTGTAGGCCCGAACTTCATAGATAGCAAACATTGATGGTAAAGTTATTTTTGTCTCAATCTAATATTTCTTTAAGCCTTATTTATTCATTTACTTACGGCAGTTCTGGGGTTTGAACTCAGGGCCTCATGCTTCTTAGGCTAGTGCTATCGACTGATCAAGGTCTTCAGTCCTATCATTGGTCATTAGTTTTAATTACTTTGGTGTACTGGGGTTTGGACTCAGGACCCTACACTGTTTGGACTCAGGACCCTACACTTGAGCCATGCTTTAAATAGTAGAACCAGCTACTCTGGCTTGAAGAGACTATAGAAATGCAGTTGCTCTTTATTAGCCCTTAAAGTCTTCTCTTTACTGACTAACTCTAGACACAAGGATGTACATTTTCCAGAAATCCAACAATCTTATGGCACTTAGACAAGGGAAATCCTTATTTGTGAAAGTATGAAGGGGTAAACCAGGGGCTGTGTTCCCACCTCTAGCAGGATCCTCCAGCTCCTGTGCACACTGTGAGTTGTTACTACCTTCGAGGGACAACTCCACTGCTATGTTTCAGCCTGACAAGAACTCAGCAACTCGTAACCCAATACAAGCCAATCTCTCATGCACTGGACCCTAGTATAGGGTTTGTTTGACCTACTTTTCCTTTCAACCTGAGTCAAGAGTTATCTTTGTGCCCTCTGGATTCTCCTATTTGTAAGTGAACCGCATTTTGCCCTCCAAAGCTAGTACTTATTTTAGAAAGAATATCCCATTTCTTTTCCTTTTGACAGAAAAATGGAGAATTTTTAAAGCCTGTGTGTTGGCAATACAAAGACGTACAGTGCCACCTAAGTATAATGGAGTGATCAGGATATACTCAACATTTGCATAGATTTATGTTCTCAGGGAGAGTAAAAAATAACTTTATAGTCCATCAGTTGGTCTCCTTTGCAGTAAGCCTAAAGGATTATTCCAAGTCCTGCTTTGTAGTTCAGGATAAGCACAATATATAGGCTTTTCTCACTCCGGCAACCATTTAAGCACATTATGTCTCTCTGCTACATACAACAGACATTTATGGGGAGACTGCTCTAGAGAGGAATAGTCGCATGTCACCCACTGATAGGGAAAACAGTCTAAGAAATACACCAATGGATGATTATAAACATCACAGTATGCATTACACAAATTCAGTTGTGTAGCCTGCTCCATACCTGGACTGCGTGATGTAGCCTATTGCTGTACAACATATTACTGTACAGCAATGATAATACAGAAAAGCACAGCGAAACTGCGGTGTAACATCTGCGCCAACAACTGTCTGTGTGAGAAAGTCCTATTCACTGAAACCCCAAGACTTACCATAATTTTATATTCAACCTTAATAGGCTGAATGTAAAAAGAACTAATGAAGGTGGTATAAAAACTGATAGCTCTACGCCTTCAGGTATGGCCGACAGGTCTAGCTTGCAGGGCTACAAGTGGCTGGAAGAGCGAATGGTGAGTGAACGCAGAAGCAAGGACATTACTGTCCACGGAAGTAGACATTACGAACGCTGTATCGTTGGGTTACGCAATGTCTACTAAAATGTTTTCTCTTCCATGCTAAACTGTAATTTCCCTGCTCCATAAACTGAACTTTCTGGGTTAACACATAAAAATATTATAGACAGGAGCAAAGAATTTCCTTGATATTCTTACTCTAGAAGTGCTTTATTTTTCATTGTGGTGCTGAGCATAGAACTGAGGGCCGCGTGCACGCAAGCAGTCTTCCCGTGAGCTACACACCGCTCATTTTGTCCTACTTTTTCCTTTCTTTTTCGCTAAAAACTAAGACGCACAAACACACATATGAGCCGAGGCCTACATGGGGCCAAGGTCACCACATCACGGCTTCCTCCTTAGCTGCTCCCTAAGTCTTCAGAGACCAAAGAGTCTTTAGACATGGGATCACCATTTCCTGTGCTAACGATGTCTTACTGCGCAGGTCTGCCTCAGGCTGTCTTGGTTCTACACGCACACGCGTGCGTGCGCAGACACACACACACACACCCCGCACACATGCATGTACATACATCCACACCATCCACCTGTGTGGATGCGCATGCAGGTATGGCTCTCTTCTTCTGTGACTGACCACAACATGAGTTAAAGACCTGCAGGACAACATCATGATGGCACTAGACACTGGTGGATGCGATCTTGTGGGACACTATCATATGTGACTTGTTTGATTGATAGGTTACAATGAGGCACAAAAGTACTGCATGCCCTCAGACAGTTAAATTAACCACCATGAAAGCCAGAAAAACTACATCCAAAAACCAGACTGAAATGGACACATAACGCCTACAAGGGACCTGATACAAATTAGAATCTTATTTTAAGTTGGCAGTTACCTTTCTCAGTTTTCTTACCTGTCAGCTGACAAATGGGAGAATTATAGAGGCCTTAGTCAACTTAGAAAACTGAGACAGAAGTGGTTGCTTGCCTAGCTTCAACGTCAGTAGACTACCCTGGATCAGTAGACTACCCTGGATCAGTAGACTACCCTGGATCAGTAGACTACCCTGGATCAGTAGACTACCCTGGATCAGTAGACTACCCTGGATCTGTAGACTACCCTGGATCAGTAGA
>NW_012267239.1:12072818-12076436 GCF_000151885.1 Dipodomys ordii | reverse complement strand
CCAGGGCGGGAGGCGGTGCAGACGCATTGCACCCCATCAGCCTGAGCCCAGGGCAGGACGTGGTGCAGACGCATTGCACCCCATCAGCCTGAGCCCAGGGCGGGAGGTGGTGCAGACGCATTGCACCCCATCAGCCTGAGCCCAGGGTGGGATGTGGTGCAGACGCATTGCACCCCATCAGCCTGAGCCCAGGGTGGGATGTGGTGCAGACGCATTGCACCCCATCAGCCTGAGCCCAGGGCGGACGTGGTGCAGACGCATTGCACCCCATCAGCCTGAGACCAGGGCGGACGTGGTGCAGACGCATTGCACCCCATCAGCCTGAGACCGGGGCGGGAGCGGCAGTTGGCTGCCCGCAAGGCTCGTGTGCACGGTTTGGGGCTCGGCAGTGTCTCCTGTCAGTCCCTCTCTTCCCTGCCTCCTGCCTTAGGAATCGATTATGTGTTACAAACCCTTGATCACAGGCGTGTTTTCCCAAATAGACGCAGGAACACATCATTCAGGAGGATGTTTTTCTTTGTCTACAAGACACTGCCAGACCTCAGATTTCTGGTCCAATGCCTGAGCCCACTAAGCTCTGAGGCAGGGGAAGCGGCTTCCTCCCTGTGAGCCACACGCTGACCGAGGCGCCGCAGAGCCGTCTCCCGCTGGCTCATCCCCTCCAGAGCTCGGGGAGGAATGCCGATGAACAGGTAGGTAGTGTGCTACCTGGTAGAGAAGGCAGGGCTGCCACAAACAAAACCAAAGTTATTCTCCTGCCTCATCCAGACCAGATTCCGCTTCCGCCGTGGCTCCTCTCTGGCTGCAGGATTTCAGTTTCTTGCTGTCTGAACTCAGGGACCTGTGAACGTGCTAGGCAGGCTACAGTATTTGGGCCACACCACTAGTCCCGGATTCCTTTTTTTATACTTACCTGTGTCTTAATTCCTTCTTTTCATGACAGCACCCGCATCCTATCTTCAAACAAAGTGGCTCTTTCTCCAAAATGACGGACCTACTCCTACTCAGTCAAAATTCCATTCTCTCGATGTAATCACCAAATGTAATCTGATCAAACCGTAGAGAACTGTGAGAATTCTTCCTGTTTCCATGATGGCAGCTGTGTTATTTCTATATTCAATATGAGACCCCACGGGGTGCTGCTACATTTTAAAATGTGTTACTGAGAAAACAAATGTGTTTGTGTGATGTATTCCATACCTGGCCTCCGCCCCGCTGTTTCACCCACGCAGCTGCAGTGACTCCCCCAGGGCCACCCTTCCTGTCACAACCCCTGCTCCCTGGACAGAGGCTGCATCAGCCGCTCACTTCTGCTCACAAGAATGAGGCAGCCTCTCCCACTGAGGTCGAGTGGGCTTCTCATGGCCGCTACTTCCTCTGGTTTTCTCCAGAGCCCTACGCATTAAAACATGAGGAAAGCAAAACGCATCGCTGTCATGAGAAATGTCAACTAGGCCCTGGTAGCAAAGGCCTCATCTGACTGGTCATGGTCTGGAAACTCCCATTCCCTTGTTTCCCTGTTCAGTGGTGCCCAGCACCCGCAGGTCTTGCTGTCACGGCTCTGCCTTCGTTCCCTTCTGAAGACGGATCTACCCACCAGGCTGTTCCCAGCTCGCAGGCGGGTCTCCTGAACCGTCTCAACAGCCACCTTTCCTCTGGAAAGCTGGGCGGCAACCTGCTGAGCATCCCAAATTCAAAATCTGAACATCCGAAATTCTCAAGAGTGCAGAATTTCTGAACACTGATATTACAGAGACTCAAGTGGAAAATTCGTGGCTGCCTTGCGTCAACATGAACGCGGTTCGCTATCCTGAAGAGACCAAGATTCTTGCAGCCCCCTCCCCCCCCCGCCACGTCAGCTGTGATGTATCTTTTCTTCCAGTAACTAGACTGTCCACATGGGTGACTGGGAGCCTACCAGGATGGTGCATTGTGATTCAATGCACAAAGCTATTAAAATATTGCATAAAATAACCCGCAGGCAGGCGGTATGAAGGCACAGAGGAAACATTCTATGATTAATTAGACTTGGGTCCCATCCCCAAGGGATCTCATTATATATGAGGAAATATTTATATCTAATTCATGTACTCATATAACATTCATAGAATTTCACAATATGAATATTCCAAAATCTAAAAAAGTCTAAAATTCAAAACATTCTTGTCTGAGGACTTTGGAAGTGTTTTTTCTCTCTCTCTCTCCTGTAGTGCTAGGGATCGAACCCCGGGCACTGGACGTGCCAGACCAGCATTCTACCATTGAGCTACATCTGCTGCTAGGTGAGAAGCATTTTGAATAAGGAACAGTCAACCTGAATTATTCTGCTCTAACTCAAACATGATGCAGATCTGGAAAAAGAACAAGAGCAGAAGGCAGTCACAGAACTCAGGGGTGGGACATGACCAGGTCACTAGTGGGTCCAACTTCTACCCGTCAGGGTAGGTCTGGGCATTGTCTGTCCCTCAGTTGGAGACTCGGCAAACTCAAAGCATTGGGACCAAGAAGGGGCAAGCTGCAGGAACCCAAATTACCCAAATAATTCACTAAATTTCACCGTAAATGACATTCGAGTGGAAATTGTAAGACATGAATGTTTTCTATTAAAATAGTGATTCTAAAATTTACCTTTATTAGATGGGAAGGGATGGGAAGGGGAAACAAAGGAGGAGGCAACAATGCTTGATAAGAAATGCACTCATTACCTTGCCCATGCAATTGTAACTCCTCTGTAAGGTTTTTTCACAATAAAAAAAAAAGAAAAAAAATTACCTTTTATTGTTATCCTGGTTCTGCTACTTTCTAACTTGGGGAGACTGAGCAAATTAATTTGCTGAGCTTTCATTTTTACATCCTCAAAATGAGATTTTTGGAGTCTAATAGATTGACATGTACATTAAATATAGTATCATGTACTAAAACGTAAATGGCCGAATAACATGGAGATCGAAGCTTTTGAACAATGTAGGAAAATACAATATCCTGTGATGGTAGAAATAACTGGTCTGTGCCATTCATTAGCTAAGTTGGGGCTATTTGACACTTGAAATTTGGTAGTGTCATGGAGGAAGTGTAAGCCTCCATATTGGCCGGCCCAGCTCTAGAGGAATATCCACGCAGTGGCCAGCCGGCCCCATGTCCATGCCGCCCCTGAAATCACACCTCCGTCTGCTGCGGGGTCCACTGTGGCTCTGAGGACTCTCCAGGCAGAGGTAAGATGGGGAGGTCCCTCAGGTGAGAGAATGCTTCTGACTCACCAGGAGCAGCGAGTCCAGGTCCAGCTGATCGGACCAATTCTGCTTCCTTTGTGTCCAATTATCCATATTCTCTTCTACTCACCCTAATGGCCACTGACTGACTGGAGTCAGGGGCTTCTCTATGTGAAGGTAGTAACAGTAAAGAAATCGAAGTCACCAAGTTCTAAGCAATCAAGGAAAGAGTACCTGTATTTATACTACAAGAACTATAAGTTGTCTCCACTTGTATATATTCTACCTTTGCACTTGCTAGTTGCTTTCTTTATTGTGAAAATACTGTACAGAGGGGTTACAATTACATGGGCAAGATAATGAGTACATTTCTTATCAAGCATTGTAGCTTCCTCCTTTGTTTCCCCTT
>NW_012267239.1:12056237-12065318 GCF_000151885.1 Dipodomys ordii | reverse complement strand
GCCCAGGCCCAGAGTTCAGGCCCCACGACCAACAAAACCAAACCAAACCAGAGTAAGTAGTACACAGATCATATTCGTTTTAAACTAGAATTGTTAGAGTAATAATGTAAAACTTATCACCGCAGGAGATGCTCCAGAAATACACAGAGATCCGTCACTATTTTTGCCATGTCTTCCCTCTCCCATGTTTCCACTGCTGTATGACTTACATGCCTGTCTTCCACAGCGCCTTTTAGCATCTCTGGGTATATTGGTACTTCCAAAGTTAAGTGGTGATTATGAAATTGTACAAGGGGTCTTCACTGAGATATTTTCATATATACACAGATTGTACTTCGGCCTTATTCTCCTCCTCCCTTCCCTTTCTGCCTCTCCATTTCTCCCCGCTAATTTTCATGATCTTGTTCCTCCATCCCTCCCAGCACCCATAAATAAGAGAGAGTGCATGGTACTGGTCTTTGTAGGATGGCTTCCTTCATTGCAGTTAGCATGATAACCACAGCTGGACCCATTTTCCAGAAAATGACATAAGTTTGCTTGCCAATGACTAAATACCTCATTGTATCTATTGCTACACTTTCATCTGTTCATCCACTGATGGGCACCTAGGTGGATTCCAGAATTTGGCTATTGTAAATAGTGCCATGATAAACATGACTATGCAATTATTTCTATGGGAAGCTGACTGATAATTTGGTTAGATACCCAGGACTGGTACGACTGGTTTATTTACTACTTTTTCTTTTTGTTCTTTTTGTCGCTTGTGGGGCTTGAACTCTGGGCCTGGGCTCTGACCCTCAGCTCTTCAGCTCAAGGTGAGCGCTCTACCACTTGAGCCACAGCGCCACTTCTGGTTTTCTAGTGGTTTATTGGAGATAAGAGTCTCATGGACTTTCCTGCCCGGGCTGGCTTTGAACTGTGATCCTCAGATCTCAGCCTCCTGAGTAGCTAGGATGACAGGTGTGAGCCACTGGTGCCCAGCTACTTTTTCTGTCTAGTTTTGGGTACTTAACGTGGGATAAAGAGTCTTACAGGACATGCGACCATTTGGTAAGATTTAAAAGTAAGTCCTACTGGGATTCTGTGTGTGACAGAGCGTAATGCCTGTGGGAGACAGCAAGAGAAGAGGCGTGGAGCCCTGGGACCAACCCAGGGAGCAACGTGATGCTTAGGGCGCACTGACTGGAAATTTGTCTAGAATTCACACTAATCTGAATTTGGTAGAACATAAAGTATTACTGTATAGCAGACATCCAATAGTTTGAAGGGACCCATGTTATCTTCCTACAGAAGGTCAGCATGACTCAGAGACTAATGGAGGGAAAGGTCAATATAGTGCTTGAGCAATGGACACACCAGTTGAAAGGTTGATCGATAAACTAATCTGAGGCAGCTAATACGATGGTATTATTTCTAGCATTAATTTAGGCGAAAGAGTTGGGTTCTATTGACTTTTTGAAATTCTTCGTATCATCCACACATTGAAAAGTAATTAATTCAGTGTGGAATTACGGGGACTAGAAATCACTTTGGATTTAGTGTGATTAACTGGTTTTCCATGGTTTAAGCTGGTGGAAAGATCGCCGACTTCATTTCCAGACTCACTCCGCTTTCTCCTGGAAATAGGAATTAAATGTGGCAATACTGAAAAGCTCACGGCTGGACATTTTAAGGAACGGGAAAGTCTTAGAGCAGCAATTTCCACAAAACAGATGATAAAGCCGCAGGATGTCGGCTGGCAGGTTAAGTGCAAGCATGCTGTTTTGGAAACTGCGTTTGTGCAGTTCAGTAATACCCTTGAGCTCCCAGGACACCACGCTGTCCCTCGTGTTACCAAACACACACCTCCTGCGTCTCCTGCGGTACCGGTCATCTTTTGACGTCAGCACCCATTATTCTTACGATCACCAAAAGCTCCTGGTTGACATTCATCAGCCATGGAAGGAACATGAACTTATTCTCACCACCAACTGCAAGTCAAATCTAAAGCAAGACTATGGCAAGTACTGTGAGCAGGGCAGCCCGGAACTGCGCAGAAGGGGGCTCCACCTCCGCAAACCTACTGATCCGCTATCACGACGATGTCGATGGGTGATGGGTGAAGCAAGAGCCCTCCTGGCCACTCAGTCCCACCACAGACAGCACTTGCTCCTGCTTCAAGCTTTAAATTAGAGGAATAAGACACGTGGTTAGTTGGCAATCCTCTACCCTTCCCCCTCCCGCTTCCCAGAGGTGAGGCTTCGGGTTTGTGGCCTTCCCGATGACGTGCACACACGCACCCACACGTAGGCAAGGAACTCGCAGAAATCATTCAGCATCACAAAATGACACACATTTGTGCCTCCATTTTTATTTTTTTTGGTTGGTCCTGGGGTCTGAACTCTGGGCCTGGGCGCTGTCCCTCGGCTCTTCAGCTCAAGGCGAGCACTCTACCACTTGAGCCACAGTGCTACCTCTGGCTTTTTTTTTTCTTTTTGCTTATGTGGTGCTGAGGAATCGAACCCAGGACCTCATGCATGCAAGGTAAGTGCTCTACCACTGAGCCACCTTCCCAGATCATGCGCCTCCATTTCAGTGCGAGCTGGAGAGGCCTGTGTTGAGACGCTGCCATTACCCGTGTTTCCACAGACGGGAGAACATGTCTGTTACCCGGAAGTTATTACTCTTGTAGTTACCCCGATCTGAACATAGCAGCGTGGGGATGCTGTGCTGGAGGGATCCTCCAGCGGTGGTATCGCTCTCCAATCCCACCGCAGTGCAGACTCTCCGCAGCCACACGCTCTCACGCTGCCAACGCCATTCACAGAGGCCGTTCACTGTGATACACAATTTTATTCTCTAGCCCTTCTTCTCCACCTACTCCTCAATAGCAGGAATAGGGAAGAAACACCTAATAAAAATAGTCAAGAAAGCAATGCAGACTCTCTCCTGACCACCAGCAACTGAAGAGCTTACCGGCAGTCACAGCTCCTTTCCCTCCCGCAAGCACTGGTGCTGGCTGGCAAACCCAGCCCTCCTCTCCCCCCACCCGCCGCGCCTGCGACCCCTGGAGAGTCTAGGTGTCATCCGCGCTGCACTGCTGCAGCTCCTAGTTCCCCGAGAAACACTACTAATGAGCCATCTTCTGAAAAGAGATCTATGTCATACAATATTGAACAGAGCTCTGCTGTGCCAAAAGCCAGTCACTTAGCAGCTTCCTAAATTATTCAGCAGATTTTTGTGACTTTCCTAGACATGGTCAAGAACTTCCCAATAAATCTATTTAAGTAGGATTACAAAGAAAGAAGTGCCTTTAAAGTGGAGCTGGTCGGGGGCATGTGGGGAGCGCTGGGGGGAGCGTTCTGAGTTCTGAGGACTGGCTCTCCTCAAGGTGCTTCGTTAAAGAATAAAGAAAACTGTGGAACACAATGGAAGGATTTAATCATTCAGTTACAGAGCACCATTCAATGAACAAATGAACACATTCTGACTTCCTGAAGCTTAAAGTAGGAAGAAAGAATCCTGCAGCACTATGCACCTGCAGCGTATTCTCAGAAGAGTCGGGCTTTCATGTGGCAAGAAAGGTAGTTTTAGAAGGAAAAAAAACTAAATTTACTTGAAAAAAACTAAATTTATTTAGTGACTACCATAGTTTGCTAATATGATACTTACTAGGCTGCAAATGATTCTTCCCAGATTTCCAGGCCAGCTCATAATTGAACAGAAATAAAAGTCCACGTCTTTTGAGGTGTCTGGGGACATAACTCTGAAAAGACGCGTGGAGACACAGCAAGGCCCGTGTTCTTGGCACCCGGCACCATGCCTCAATGGGAGCACTAGAGAATCCAGGACAGAGCAAGAGCAAAGGGGAGATACGCACTGCCTGGACCTCACGTCCAAGGCACTGGCCAGCCTAACCGGGAGGACTGGACGCTGCTCCCGAGGCCCCAGGCTTCAGCAGCAAAGCACTTCTTCATGCCAAAGCCACACTTGGCTACCCAGCTGGTCCTGTTACTTCCAATACTTGAAAAATTTCTGTGGAGGACCGTATCTTATAAATTATGTTACTAACTTTGTTTAATAAAAATGTTCCCCTAAACTACAACTGAATAAAGTCATAGCCGAGCACTAATGGCTCACGCCTGTCATCCTAGCTACTCAGGAGGCTGAGATCTGAGGACTGCGGCTCAAAGCCAGCCCTGGCAAGGAAGTTTAAGAGACTCATATCTCCACTAGTCTACTAAAAACAAACAAACAAAAACACCTCTCAGAGTGGAGCTTTGGCTCAATGGAAGAGTACTAGCCTTGAGCCAAAGAAGGTCAGGAACAGGGCCAAGTCCCTGAGGTCAAGCTTCAGAACTTGCAAAGAAGGGAGGGACGGAGGGAGGGAGGGAAGGAGGGAGGGAGAGAAGGAGGGAGGGAGGGAAGAAAGTCTGAAATGAATTAGCACCTCTGCACATGTATTTGCTTTTGGAAGGATAGAGTAAGACCTCAAGACATGAGGTACTTCATTTTTGTTATTTGCTCAACAAGACTTTGTTTATACGAGGTATCTGGGTGAAGATAAATAAAATTTTCAAAGCATATAAACAGGACTTTCTTTCATAAAGGAAATTCGCAGAAGAAAGGATCGCAATTGTGCAAGGCTGGCCATGCCTGAGGCAGCGCTGTCGTTGTTCATGAGAGCCGAGTCACTGGTCGGGAGACCGGCTCCGTGATAAATGTGGTGGTACCTACTGCAGGATGAACCAGGGCGTAAACCTCCACCAGGCAGCCTTGTCCATCACGAGAGGAAGACACCATACAACCCCCCTGCACAGGAGCAGACCCCAACGGGGCACTTGGGGGAGGGGGCGGCGACTGGATCAAGGCCAACATGGCGAGGAACACGGACAGGCACAAATGACCTCTCTAAGCGGACTCCAGGGCTTCTACGAGAGGCAAAGTGGAAGACAAGCTCTCCCGGGTTTCCGACCTCAGGCCAGGGTGATGAGGATCCCGTCAGAAAGCACTTTACTGACAAAGCAGACAACAAAGGACACCTCTTCCTACTTCCTCCATTCTGCCGCTTGGGGGCAGGGCAGGGCGTACCCCATCAGGAAGGCCTCCCGCAGGTGGCCGCTGCTTAACCAGTCAAGACCAAGCTACACCCCTGCCAGGGGACGCTGGCCCCTACTAGATCCAGGCTGCCCGGACCCAACTGGGCAAGGGCCCTCTCTTTGGAGTTTCTGTTCCCACTCTATTTTCCTTTTGCTTTTAAATTAAACCACTCTGCTTGCTTAAACACTTTCCTGCATTGTTTGTTCTTTAATTGGCAGAGACAAAGAACCCACCTCAGCGGGTACTGTGTGGCCAGGAAGGATGTCAGACATGCTTCACCAAGATAGCATTTCTTATTCCATCTTTTTGAGACTTGCCCTCTGCCATGCTCTTTGGTTCAGAACTCCTAAAGGACTGGAGGACAGGAAACAGCCATGACACTCCTTTACTGTCTGGCTGTGGTTCGGTGTTTTACATGATCAGAACAAACCTCCTTCCTGTGTACCTCTGGCTTTCATTGTGAGAGTCAGAGGTTAGTCCTGCGTGGAGCTGTGAAAAGTGCATAAACGTCTGTTCCTAAGACAGCCAAGATGAACCTTCCAGTGGTGCCAACTTCCCTCTCCAGAGAGACACACCAAAACTTCTCAAGTCATCCAGAAAGCATTTTTTCCAAGAAGGCAGAACAATGCTAATAAACCTGAGCTAGAAAGAACACATTGTATGCAAAATAAAAGAAAGAAAAAGAGAAAGAATGCAGCCTTTTCTATTATCAAATACCAATCAACACAGTTGGAATCTACTTTGACCCTTAATCAGAAGCATGCTACCACCACCCTCTCTGCAGAGATTGGGACCAAACCCAAGGAAGAGCACAGCAGTACACTTCCAAACTGCTGAGCTTCTGTAGTGCACACTCCCTGCCTGGAGGTGGCAACCTGGAACCCAACTGTACAGTGTTCATGTGCTGAAGCCCAGATCCGCTGTGGGATGGTGTTTGGCCCCAGGGCTTTGCAGAGGTGAGTACTTCATGAAGAATGGGACCTCCAAGGGCGGATTCGTGCCTCTAGGCCTGGATGAGAGGTTGGAACTCTCCTTGGATGGAAGGATATAATTAGAAATCTGTCTTCCGCAACAAAGGAGAGGTCTCGAACCTGACCATGCTTCACCTGGATCTCTAACTTGTAGCTTCTAGTCTCAGCTTGAACTAAGACAGCAGCAAGTAATTATTAGAACATAGTCTAAAGGAAAAGTGAAGCCTGAGACTTCTGGGAATGTAGTTTCTAATCCTTGTTCTTCTAGCCAACTGGTGATATACTTATTTATTCCAGCGATATGGAACACCAATCACCACAGATGCCAACTATGAATCATCCAATGATAAAGATTGGAGGGTTATACGTATGTAAACATATTTAATTATAAATCTTGTAGCTTGTGTAGTTTTTGCACTTATCAATTAAGGTTTCTTTAGCCTGAAAATGATGGCAAGGTGCCACTTCAAGGAACATTACCTTAGCTTAAGGACACTTAGCCGGAGCATGACTCAAGTAGCGGAAGGCTTGTCTACCAAGTGTGATGCTCTGATTTCAAACCCCCGTAACACCGAAAATACAAGTTAATTTTTAAAAAGCAAGGTTAATAAAAATATGCAGCAATGTCTACAGCCTGCATCTTTCAAACTTGGGAAGAAAGGTGCACTCTCACTTCAGAGAGAGGATATAATATCATCTCAGATCAGGGACCTAAAGGCACTGGACACCCACATTTGCTAAATTTTCTTTAAAAACTGAAAACAAATCAGCTAAGTGACTTCAAAGCACTTCGGGGTATGACTTCAATTCCCAACATTTGCTTTATTTGTTCTATTTTGGCTTAATTCTTGAGAAGCTCAAAACTTAGTTTAAGGGCCATTTTGAAAAGAATGCTTACCCTATGTTTTTTATATAACTTTTCTCCTAACTCATACCTCTTCCTCCTTTCATGAATATCTTTTCAAAATAATGCTATCAAATTTGTAGCTAATAACAATTTTTGATCTTTAAGATCACAGCTCAGCTACAGACTACCTGCACCTGCCTAGCAAACCCAAATATCAATACCACCAAAAACAGAATTAAAAAGACCAAAATGAGTCAGGTACATACCAGGAAGCAACACATCAATTTTTCCTTAAGGGTAAAAAATGACCAAACAGGTGGTGTCAGAACAAAGCAGACTGTAGGTGACGCTGGGCTGTTACATCAAGTGCTTACTTAGGAATTGTTTCCTATTGTGCTCTCCCTGCCTTAACATCTTTGCAAACAGCAGGACTTCTCTTGTTTTTCTAGTTTCAGATTTTGCCAGAAATTCAAGAGCTGAGTCAGGGCTCCATCTGCCAAGCAAGAAGGCTGAACTATTTTGGAAATACTATGACAAGAGGAATCAGAATTTCCCAAGACCTTCACAGAAACCTAGTAAGAGATTGCAATTTTGCCTATTAGAGTTATCTTTTTCAAAGCCATCTTGAGAAATATCTTATGCAAATCTCTCTCTCTCTCTCTCTCTCTCTCTCTCGGCTAGAAAGTGACTGGCTCAAACTGGGTATCTATTTAATAGAGTTGCTGCTATTTAAATAAAACACCTTCAGAACCAACACTAACAAATGCAGTTCGTCACGGTACTGTCATCCATGGCTCACGATGACTGTATGGCTATGTGGGAAACAGTTAAGTCTTAAGAGGTAGAAACTCCACACATAACCCAAAATGACTGTGTCAAGCCAGAGAGCAAGCACAGTGTCTGGCTTCTATAGTTGACTTGTAGAGGCAAAACAATTGCTCTGCTTCTATTTTAATCAGGCCCCGGAAGTGTGCATCAAATAAATATGATAATGTGGTAATGGGACAGAGAAGAGACCACAGAAGCACCCACATCACAACAGGTAACCAGTGTACATGAGCCCAGAAGCACCCACATCACAACAGGTAACCAGTGTACATGAGCCCAGAAGCACCCACATCACAACAGGTAACCAGTGTACATGAGCCCTGACCCAATCCAGCAGGAACTTCAGAAAGAAAGGGTCTTTTTACAGGTTGTGTCAGGACAAGTTCTTCATACAAAGCTTAGACAGGGGCGAGCGTGCATCAAGCCATGGTTAGCTCAGTTAGCTGGTCTACATGGACCAGGGCTCAGGAGGCGGCAGACAAGGCCATCAGGCTAAACTGCAGAAGGCTTCCTGTGGGTTACTAAATAGTTTAAATCCTGTTGGGAGGAAGTATTCATTTAAAGTAGTTCAAGCAAATAAGAAAGAAATACCTACAGGCAGCATCATAGAATCCCAACTAATAATTACTGAGCACTTTTTATGTGCCCAACCATGTAGCTCTGGACTGAGTTCTGTCTCCGCAATGCCACACCAAGGAGACACTGCAGCTGGGGAAGCAGTGGCGGTGCGGAGCTGGGACTCAGACTGGGGTCTGACTCAAAGGCCTGCGAATCCCCACGCGCCGTGCTGCCCACAACACTGGGAAGGAAGGAGAGTGCGCCAGGGTAGATGGCAGGCTGCCGCACTGGGCCAGCTCAGGCTCAGCCGCACGGCCAAGACCTCCACTTACCCAGATGACCCTAAGTGCACCGAAGGCACGCCAGAGCAAAGATTTCCCTTACTGGAAAAAAAAGGTTTTAAAATGCACAAATGCTGACCACAGAAACACAGGTCTATGATCAAAAATCACTTTCTATAGCCAAAATCTGAGGTCTTCAAAAAAAAAAGTCGTCAAAGCTTGGGATTTCTTTAAAAAAATTGTTCTGCATATTCCAAAACTTGTGTATATAGAACCACAAGATTCAACTCCACATCCACTAGGATGGCTATCATATTAATTTTTATTCTGAAAAATAACTTGTCAAGAATGTGGAGAAATTAAAACCTTCGTGCATTCCCTGATGGTGGCAATATGAAACGGAATCTGCTTCAGGAAACAGGGAAGGTGGTGAGCTCCCCCCGGGCCCGGCCCTCCAACCTGCCCAGGTGAGCTCCCCCGAGCCTGGCCCTCCAACCTGCCCAGGTGAGCTCCCCTG
>NW_012267239.1:12053561-12056187 GCF_000151885.1 Dipodomys ordii | reverse complement strand
AATGTATCTGTGTGTGCATGCGTGTATACATGTGCGCAGTGTGTCTGTGTGTGCACGTGTGTATACATGTGTGCAGTGTATCTGTGTGTGCATGCGTGTATACATGTGTGCAGTGTATCTGTGTGTGCATGTATGTATACGTGTGTGCGCGTGTATCTGTGTGTGCATGCATGTATACATGTGTGCAGTGTATCTGTGTGTGCATGTGTACATGCATGCAGGCATGTTTGTGGGCTACTATTTGTTCTTTTAGCACAACAAAATAAACCTAAGAGGCAGATTCTCTGCAATTTAGTGTGTTTACTAGATGTAAGAGCTGCCGAGTCTGAGTTACATCCCCTAGAAAGAACCTTCATGGTGGAAAATCAAGTATTACTTCTCTATTGAGACAAGTAATGGGCATTTCAGCGTGAGTATGTCAGAAACAGACACTGGAATTTTCTTTCTTGACTTCCTCATCTCTGAAAAATGCTGCCATTTACCAGTTGCTCACGTCACAAGACTGAAATTCCTCCTTGGGTGCTCCTCCTTCACCCGTACCCCTGAAATCTGACCACCGGCTGCCCTCAGCCCCGCCACCGCCAGCACAGATCCCACTGTCCGCCCCGTGGACTTCCAGCTGGCGTCCTGTACCCCCGCGACCGACGCGAACTCACATCTCTGCTCTGTTCCTGACCCAGCAGCTCGCTGCCTTCCCCGGCAAGTGCACCCTTTTCAAAATGTGGACGAGATCATGCCCTCTTCTGCTTCAGACTCTTCCCTCGGGTCCTGTTCTTCTGAGCGTAAATCCAAACACCTGAGGGTCCCCCACGAGCCGCTGGCTTCTCTCCCTCCTGATCCCGAGGACCCTGCCCTGGCCTTGGTAGAATCCACACAAGCCCTTCCCACGGGGGCTGCTGTGCTGGCCGTCCTCCCCCTCCTGCCCTGCTCAGCTCTGCCGCAAGCTGCTCCCCCTGCTCAGGCCTCTCAGCAGTACTGCCCCCTGCCCACATGAAGGCTGTGCAGCTCAGCACAAGCCTCCACAGAATCCTTCAGCCCATGCCCTCTTTCCTCTCCCCGGTGGCATGGAGGATCTCTGAGGGACAGAGAGTCTGCTTCCTCCTCTCTCCTCGACGGCACTGGTGAGCACCATGCACACAGCTAGTTCTCAACAAGCAGCTCACATGTGGAAACATTTTAAATGCCCCATTGTTCTGACGGTAGCAAAGGAAATGAAAAAGAAATCATTTTTTTAAACCTTCCATTTTTTCCCAAAGCACATGTGAACCGGCTCCGCATGCAGAGCTGCTAAGGAAACTCCTTCCTGTTCTTACAAGCCTCCCAAACAGAGTAATTAGTGTCACTTACCTATCTATCTGATAGCATCCTGGTCCTAGTGTTAAGCACGGACTCCATTAGCAGCCCTTGAAATAGAGCAGTATTCCACCAAAATTTTGTTACTGCAGGCCCCAACCTCATTTTTCTGTCTGAAAATTTAATTTCCAAGAGATGCTAAGCACACAGCCCTCAAATTCCGTTCAGGCTCACAGGGCACCTTGCAATTATCACTGCAGTATAACCTACAGGGTGGGAGATAACTTGATTTCACGCAGAGGCTGCCTCCTGCCATAACTGTGGTATATCGGAATGGAACAGATTTTCAAGCTGTCTTACAAAGAACCCAGATGAATTGTCAATGTAGAGGCTAGAATCTCCAAAGAACGCGGCAGGAGCTGGTGTGAAGGAAGAAAACAGAAGGAAATTGGGGACTGTAAAGAACACGTAATAAAGATCATCTCCCTTATGGATACAAACATCTGAGGCACCGCCAGCGAATCCCCCCAAACGAGCAACGCAAGCACATTTGCTTCGTGTCTCTGCATTGTCTCCAGGCTCCGGGGTCCCATATCTTTCTTGTTAAACAATATAGGGCTTTCTATCTAGACAATGACACTCTACACTCTGTGAAAGGGGCGTCTTCTTTACCAGAAGGTAAAGAACACTTTTTTAGGCACTACGTGTTTAATTTCTGAAGGGAAAACAGGTTAATCTATTTTTAAATGAATTGTGAACATTTACTTTATTAGAACTGTACTAAACATAATCCATGGTTTATACCTGAGGCTCACTGCAATCAGGTTAAAAAATGACGTCAAGCCCTTACTGCGTCTAGTGCCCTAGCCTAGCTCCCGGCACATGATCTGTTACACTGTCATGATTTCTGGAGTTTGAGTTTTAAGCTGTCAAACATTTTGTGCTTTGGTTTACATAGTTTGTAATTCTGTCTCTTCTTCCACTGTTTCTGTCGTGCTGAGGTCTAGGAATTCTAGTTGTCCAAACTGAGCTATTCTAACAACAGAGCAAATGTGCTTCACTCCTTTGGGTTGAACGAACAGAGTTTTGGCTTTGTGGCAATTCTTTTGGCTACTCAGAGGACTTTCCTTATTATTAGATTAGCAGTTACGTTTCAAAATGTTCACAGAGACTAGACAAGTGACCTCCAGATTGTGGTTGAAATTTTTGTCTAAAGCCTGTCTGGCTTGAGAAAGGGAAATAAAGAAATGAACCAAAGGTAGCATTTCCCAGCCACACATATCCCTCGGGCGGCCCAGTGGGCACGGCGTGGGGCTGCGTCCCTCGGGTGGGC
>NW_012267239.1:12035751-12040666 GCF_000151885.1 Dipodomys ordii | reverse complement strand
GCCTGGCCCTCCAACCTACCCAGGTGAGCTCCCCTGAGCCTGGCCCTCCAACCTGCCCAGGTGAGCTCCCCCGAGCCTGGCCCTCCAACCTACCCAGGTGAGCTCCCCTGGGCCTGGCCCTCCAACCTGCCCAGGTGAGCTCCCCCCGGGCCTGGCCCTCCAACCTGCCCAGGTGAGCTCCCCCCGGGCCTGGCCCTCCAACCTACCCAGGTGAGCTCCCCCGGGCCTGGCCCTCCAACCTGCCCAGGTGAGCTCCCCTGAGCCTGGCCCTCCAACCTGCCCAGGTGAGCTCCCCGGGGCCCGGCCCTCCAACCTGCCCAGGTGAGCTCCCCCCGGGCCTGGCCCTCCAACCTACCCAGGTGAGCTCCCCCGGGCCTGGCCCTCCAACCTACCCAGGTGAGCTCCCCCGGGCCTGGCCCTCCAACCTACCCAGGTGAGCTCCCCCCGGGCCTGGCCCTCCAACCTGCCCAGGTGAGCTCCCCCCGGGCCTGGCCCTCCAACCTGCCCAGGTGAGCTCCCCCCAGGCCTGGCCCTCCAACCTGCCCAGGTGAGCTCCCCCCAGGCCTGGCCCTCCAACCTACCCAGGTGAGCTCCCCTGAGCCTGGCCCTCCAACCTGCCCAGGTGAGCTCCCCCCAGGCCTGGCCCTCCAACCTACCCAGGTGAGCTCCCCTGAGCCTGGCCCTCCAACCTGCCCAGGTGAGCTCCCCCCAGGCCTGGCCCTCCAACCTACCCAGGTGAGCTCCCCTGAGCCTGGCCCTCCAACCTGCCCAGGTGAGCTCCCCTGAGCCTGGCCCTCCAACCTGCCCAGGTGAGCTCCCCCCGGGCCTGGCCCTCCAACCTGCCCAGGTGAGCTCCCCCCTGAGCCTGGCCCTCCAACCTACCCAGGTGAGCTCCCCTGAGCCTGGCCCTCCAACCTGCCCAGGTGAGCTCCCCCCGGGCCTGGCCCTCCAACCTGCCCAGGTGAGCTCCCCTGGGCCTGGCCCTCTAACCTACCCAGGTGAGCTCCCCTGAGCCTGGCCCTCCAACCTGCCCAGGTGAGCTCCCCCCGGGCCTGGCCCTCCAACCTGCCCAGGTGAGCTCCCCTGGGCCTGGCCCTCTAACCTACCCAGGTGAGCTCCCCTGAGCCTGGCCCTCCAACCTACCCAGGTGAGCTCCCCCCGGGCCTGGCCCTCCAACCTGCCCAGGTGCAAACTCGGGGCTGTTATGCACTCCTAAGCTGTTGTGTTCCAATGTGAATCCATGCCCCTCAATCTTGCATACATGAAATTCTGATCAACACTCCTGCTAGGTGCTGGTCACTACAAATACAAGGGCCAGAAGCTTGTACTTCACTATTAAGACTGGTGACTATGGACTAAATACTTCAAGCACGCATGAGGAAATGGAGCAATGAAGCTTACTGAAACTTGTGTTTGGTTGGTCTTTTTTTCCCACTTATCCATTTTAATTCTCCGAGCTGCTCCTGAGAATTGAAGCAGTCAGCAGACAGAATCTCAGCGGGGCCCCAGAGAGAAGGAAGGCGAAGGCCACCAAGGCTGTAATGGAAAAACACTTGGCTCAAGTCAAAAGAACTTAAATGGCTATTTTTGCAAGAATAGGTGCTGGTTATTCTGTGGTTAAATAAAAAAAAAAAAACACACAAAAACACAATGCTGCTTGCGCAGGAGCGGTGTGAAGAATGAAGGTAATTCAAAGCCTTGGTGGCCTGCGTCCCCTCACACTGTGGCTGTTTTGCGTTCATCGTACCAAGGAAAACACTTTTCACAGCTTTGTGGTTTTGAAATGAGACGTCCTTCACATTAGTCTATTGTTTTTAATTTACTGAGTCGGGAGCCCAAACCTCCAGGCACTAGCAACTCTGAGGAAGGATGGCTCTATTGTCTGAAGAGCTGAGAGACGTGGGCACCAGTCTACGGCATCCCTGCTGCCGCACCCCGTCGACATCAGCCTTCCCTCCCCCACTTAGGGAAGCTTCTTATGGAAGCTCCTTTTTACAAGACAGACGGGAATATAACTCACATCCCACACAATTTTCCCCGTCCAAGTATGAGATTAAGAGGCGTTCAGCAAACTCAGGTGTACAGCTTCAACCCTCATCTCATCGTCCCCTAGGAAATGGAAACAAGAGCTTTTTCTTCTTTGCTGTTTTGGTTTTCTTTTCTTTTTGTTCTGTTTGTTCATTTACGTGACTTTGGGAGTGGAAGGAGAGGCACAGAAATGGAAGGACAAAGCGTGAAAATGCAGTCATAGCACTCACCGGACACTGTGTGAACATGAACTATACAACTTGTGGGTGGGGGGTGGGAGGGGAAACGTGGGGAGCGCAGGAAAGGGGGGACGCTGTCCAGAAAGACATGTGCTCTTCACCACGGCCCTGTGCATCGCCTTCATAATGACAATTAACTATCACAGTCCAAAAGATGCCGTGTCCGTTACATCCCCCCCAGCCCTGGCAACCACGAATCTACTTTCTGCCCCTATGGAAATGCTTATTTTGTCCAGTTTATGGAAATCAATCTCATAATCTAGCGACTGGCTATTTATGATCCTTTTCAAATCTCCACAAGCTCTTCTTCCTTAAGTTCTCTCCTGGGTCCTCTGCTCACTCCATTCTCCACAGTACTTCTTGTTTGAGTAATAAAAACCCTTCCAAAGGCTTCATTTCCTCTGCTGGAGATTCAGAGTTGTTTCTCTCACTCAGATAACTCATTTGGCTTCCAGTTTATGTAACCACAGCCTCCTGGGAATATGCCCTTGAATTCTGAGAGATAAGGAATAAAAGATGCTTACTCCTACCCATCCCTCAAAAGCCCTACCCTGTCCTCCCCCTCGGGTATTCCTTTTCCCTTGCTGGGGCTCTATGGGGTTCTGGATTAGAAGCTCAGGTGTATGCCGGAAGCTTTCGTACTCTGGCTCTTCTTCACATGCAATGGTCACAATGGCTTCTATCCCTTCCCAAACCACCCAATCACTTCCAGGCTTAGTGCCTTAGTCCAGGCCCAGGGCTGGGCTTTGCTCTAGCTAAGCTGGTCTCTGCCTTCAATTATACCTCCTTCTAATCTATCACGAGATCAAACGAGTTGGCTGCAAATGTAGCTCTGATTGGATAAACTCTTTCACGAGGACTTTCTAGATCCCTCGTTCAGACAACAGCATCTTGAAGCATCTGGTCCCTGCTACCCCTGCCATCTCTTTCCATCTAAAATTACACTTTTCTTTCCGTTTCGCCAGCTCCCTGGGATAGCTCTTGGCCTTAGGCCTTTGCCGTACATTCAATGACTAGCAAGTGAAATGCTTCTCGATTCTTCCAAGTTATTTCACTTTTATGGCCTGGTTAGCCAAACCATTCTCTCAAGGAATCGTCTCCAAAGAAGACCCCTCTACTGAGACCCGGTGCTACCGCCTTTCATGAACGCTTTCCCTTGGAATCATGTGTTCTTGCTTCTGCCCTCTTCGGGACCGAGAGCTGAGGGAAGCGCCGTCAGTGTGCAGCCTCTCAGTGTGCAGCTAGCACAAGGCAGGTTCTCAGAAACACACAGGGAGGAAGGGGTGACACTGTCCACGAAGAAACGCGCTCTCTGTCTGCCTTATGTAACTGCAACCTCGCTGCAGATCACCTTAGTGACAGCTCATCGCTGCAACACGGTGGTAGAAATGATTCCCTGGACTCATCGCCTCTACTTGTGCATTTCTTCTGTCTGGGTATAGTTTATCACAAGGACTTCACAGGTTACAAAACGGAGTCAAAGAACCAAACAAATTAACAGCTCAATTTTTTTATCAGCTTATTTTTTTCTTTTTAAAGGACAATTAAAGAAATGTTGCAAAATGAGAGGTCCAAGTCCAATGCTCCATCTGTCCCTGACCCGTTTTGCTCAAACTGTGCCTTAACTTTTTCATTTGCAAAACAGAGATGAAGAACCTGACTTTACCAGGATGTTATGAGAGAGAGTAAGAAAAACCACGAGATGAAATCCACCAAATCGCCTTCCTTTTCTGTATCAATGGAAAAGTATTAGCCAAATATAAACCTATCATGAATAATGTGGTGCTCTTCAGGGACTTATAAACATGACTGTGTGCGTTAGACCCCCTGGCCAGCCGCCACGCGCTAGCACGTTGCTTCTGCTCTTAGACACCTTGTGCCCATGAGGAGGCAAACAGTCATATTTTCTCTTTCAGTTTCCTCTGGTGAAGAACACACTCATTTCAGCTAATCCATCTTCCATGCAATCCTTTAAAAGGGCTTGATTCTCCACAGGAGAAAGTGTGATTATGTGAGCACATTAGGGCTTGCTGTGGAAAGTCACCTATTGTTGGATAAATGCATAATTATAGGTTGCATCTCTGTTCTTCTGGAGGCACCATAACAGTCCCCTTTTTAATTCTGATGATGGAGAGGAAGACTCTTAAATCATTTAGGAGACCAGCTGTGTTGTACTTCAGCTGCAAAATAGGAAAGTTCTGAAATGTGTTTGGCATAGATTCTGAGCTGAGGCCTTCACCGTCCCCGCCCTGCAGACGCCGGGATCTCATGGGGATTTTATGCATATGTAGTGCATCAACGCCAGCACCCTCACAGATGAGTACACACTGTATCGCTCTTCCCTTCTGGCTCACATCTTGTAAGTGGGCATCAGAGCAACATAAACCATACAGCCAGAGACTTTCAGAAACAAAAGGAGCCTTAGCAATTACCTAATCTACTGCTTATGTTTTAGAGCTAAAGAAAATGGATCCCAGGCAGTACATTTTCTGTGATCATATGGTCAGATAAAGGTTCTATCTGTGCCTTAAGTGTGAAAGAATTTTTTTTTGGGGGGGGGTCCGGTCGTGGGGCCTGAACTCTGGGCCTGGGTGCTGTCCCTCAGCTCTTCAGCTCAAGGCTAGCACTCTACCACTTGAGCCACAGAG
>NW_012267239.1:12030665-12033726 GCF_000151885.1 Dipodomys ordii | reverse complement strand
GCTCTGTGAGAGGCGGTTCCGTGCTCTGTGAGATGAGGTTCCGGAGCACGGCGGTTCCGTGCTCTGTGAGATGAGGTTCCGGAGCACGGCGGTTCCGTGCTCTGTGAGAGGCGGTTCCGTGCTCTGTGAGAGGCGGTTCCGTGCTCTGTGAGATGCGGTTCCGTGTTCTGTGAGAGGCGGTTCCGGAGCACGGTGGTTCCGTGCTCTGTGAGAGGCGGTTCCGTGCTCTGTGAGAGGCGGTTCCGTGCTCTGTGAGAGGCGGTGCACTTCCCCAGGATCCCTCTCCTGCTCGCTCCCCCCTCGCCCATTCCGCGTTCCTGCTGCATCTTATTCGCTGGTCTTTCGTCCTGCCTCCTTTATGCCTTTCCTCTCTACCTGCCCGTCCCATTTTCTCATTCTGGTCTATTCCTACACGTCCTTTAACGTCTGTCTAGGTCAACTCACGGCCTTTGCCCATGTCTGGCTTGCAGTGGTCATGGCGCTGGCTGATCTCTCTTTTCCTCTTTCCTTTCTTCCTCCCTCCCTCCCTCCCTCCCCTCCTCCTCCTCCTCATCCTTCTCCTCCTCCTCCTCCTGTACTCCTACAGTTCTTTATTTCTGCCCTGAGACTAATATTTTAAAAAGAAATATGCCGTCAAATGTGAAGCCGCTGACCACCAGCAGCATATTCAACCTTTACTCATCTTTGCATTCAAGGCAGAATTCTTCGAGTGAAAAGGAAACTGGAGCTATCTGGAAGATTGCAATGTGTGCACTGTCCACATCAGCGCCGTTCAGTGGAGATATATTACCAGACAAAAGCAATTTTAACATTCACATTAAAACCTAAGAAGATAAAGGCGATAGTAACTCAACAAACCATTGTGTCTAAAATATTATCATGGCAGCTTACCATCAATCCGCAGTCACTCTCGGAATGGTTCACAGCACATTCTTTGTCATACTCTGCAATCTAGAGTGCTTCTGTACTTACCACATCTCTCTATTCTAAATGGCTGCATTCCAAATGTTATAGCCATGTGTGGTTTGAGGTTATCAAGACACAAAAAAAAACCTGGGAAATTATTGGTAAGGCATAAAAAAATGGGCCATTCAAGCCGTAGGTGCCTCTGAGCCAGGTACACCCTGGCACCCCATCAACATTAGCCTGACAAGTTTCCCCAGTTTACACCATGCCCAGAGGGCCCAGGGAGCTCATCCGGGGTCTAGGAGCCAGAATCCCGAGTGACATCTCCACATCGCAAAGGCTTTGGGCAGACAAGGTCTCCTGTTTTCCTCCTGGGTCTACAAGACTTGGCTCCATGGAGTCAACAGGCACAACGTTCCCAAACCATTTGAAAATAAAAATCACAGCTCAAATCAGCATTTCCAGGAAATCTTCCATTGTTACTTACACATTTTCATAACACATATTTTCTCTTTCTTTGAATTTTTGCAATTTGTCCATATACTGCTTTTTAAGTTAATAAAAAAAATCTAGTGTGGTTTATTGGTCTTTTTTTTTTTTTTTAGTGAGGTGAGAATCTAGAACTTCTGAAGGTACCAAAAAGTATAAAAATTGGAAGGATGCATGGGTAGTTCTATATAGCTTTTCATTCTATATTACTATGGCGGCACCCCCCTTAAAGAGAGGCATCCTCTAGACGCATAAATGCTACCACGCACGCGGCTGCCAACACACCTCACCTTCCTTTTTACAACAGGAAAGTCACCTGCGTGTGAAATGATATTCTTGGTGTTACAAATCACAGCGATCATCCTTGATGCTGCACAAGGGTACTGAGCGGGATGCGCCTTGTGTTCCAGTCCCAGCCTCGAGAACGAACACGAGAAGAACTGGACGGAGGAAAGCGTGTTTTCCTCCGCAGAATTCTTCTCTCAACTCAGCTGCCTTTACAGAGGAGACTGGCTCTCCTCCTCCTTTTCCTGACTCAAACGCATACAAAGTTGGTCTTCTCCATTTCAGAAGCAAGTCTGTTTGCAAACAGGAAGCTGTGAACGTGGGAGGGTGTGAAAGAGGCGGCCGAGCGGAGGACGGTTCTGAGAACCAGACGGGGAGCAGGAGTGAGATCTCAGCCCGTGCCCAGTGCTCAGCGCTCAGTGCTCAGCCCTGTGCCCAGTGCTCAGCGCTCAGTGCTCAGCCCCGTGCTCAGCGCTCAGTGCTCAGCGCTCAGTGCTCAGCGCTCAGTGCTCAGTGCTCAGTGCTCAGTGCTCAGCCCCGTGCTCAGTGCTCAGCCCCGTGCTCAGTGCTCAGCGCTCAGAGCTCAGCCCCCAGCGCTCAGCCCCGTGCTCAGTGCTCAGTGCTCAGCGCTTAGTGCTCAGCGCTCAGTGCTCAGCCCCGTGCTCAGCGCTCAGCGCTCAGCGCTCAGCCCCATGCTCAGTGCTCAGCGCTCAGTGCTCAGCCCCATGCTCAGCGCTCAGTGCTCAGTGCTCAGCACTCAGTGCTCAGCGCTCAGTGCTGAGTCTGACCCACACCACTCCACGCCCACTGCTGGTGGTGGTGGCAGGGAGCCGGTCCCAGGCCTTGAGGGAGAGCACGAGGCACTGTTCTTAGACCACTGCCAACAAGCCAGGCCAGGGTAGCAGCAACGTGAGCCTGCTGCTGACAACCAGATGACTCGATGGAAATCCATCCTCTGCCACCTGCTGCCCTTCCAAAGCCTTAAACAGAGCCAGGGTTTCTGCTGTTGGACGACTCCCCGCAAGGAACTGTATCAGATCAGCCCAGTCACACACCTCGGCACTCCAGAGAGACCAGTGCCAGTCTCACACCGAGAGGGTGTGAAATAAAGTAACAGCATTCTTTCCATACAAGCCACTGGATCTAGATGTCCATAAGTGCACCAGGGAAGGGAATTAGTGTACCTCATTTCAACTATTACAATGATAATCTTTTTTTGGGGGGGGTCCGGTCGTGGGGCCTGAACTCTGGGCCTGGGCGCTGTCCCTCAGCTCTTCAGCTCAAGGCTAGCGCTCTACCACTTGAACCACAACCACAGTGCCACTTCCGGCTTTTTTCTTTTTGCTTATGTGGTGCTGAGGAATCGAACCCAGGGCCTCAG
>NW_012267239.1:12008930-12028645 GCF_000151885.1 Dipodomys ordii | reverse complement strand
AATAGGAAATGTACTCATGACCTTGCTCATGTAACTGTAACCCCTCTGTACAGCATTTTTACAATAAAAAAGTTAAAAAGAAAAGAACAACATGTTACACAAACGCAATGTGAAGTTCCCATAACTTTTCTCAGCAAGAAGGAAACATAGGTTGTCAGGGCCAGGCAATCCGGGGAGTGGAATGCAGGCAGAGCCCGCTCCTGAGCCTGAGACGTGGCCACAGTGGTTCCCCATTGGCCCCTCGGCCCACTGCGACGCCTTTTAACACCACCATCATCCAGAGGTCATGACACTGGAAGAACCCACAGGAGACGCTTCTACCCACGTGCGAACCCCCCAACAACCAGACTAAAACACAGCAAGTCCCCGCAGACTGCTTGCTGAGAAGTCTGCTTTCTTCACCTGACAAACGTTCCTCTTGAATGCGTTTTGGATGGATTCACCTCAACCCGTAACAGATCATTCGCAACATCTTGACATGTCGTGAATACCCACTTCCCGCTGCAGAGTCTACCTGCCAGTTCATGCTAACCTATCTCAGTCATTCCCAGGGAGGGAGCCTCCAGCCTGTTGAGTCAAATGCTCTGAAGAACAAAGCATCATGTTCAGTTATTTAAAAATAAATGAAAGGCAATAAAGCCACCAAGTCTGATGAGCTGGCAGATCAGGCCCAATGTCTGCTGAGTCAGTGCTGTGCTGCCTGGCCCCCGTGGCTGCCACCCCTGAGCCCGGTACACAGTTCTGCCGGCTGTCACGAACCCAGGTGCCGTGGGGTAGATGGTTGCTCTACACTCCAAGGGAACAATGAGAGAAAGGAAACAACCGCTTTCCGCCTGACTTCTTCATTTTAGAAGGCTTGTATGTGTACTGTGCTGCTTGCTCTACCTTAGGAAACAAACCCCGAACCATCAGCCTCTGCGTCCGGGTCCTTCGGGCATCTGCAGGTCTTGGGTTACAATCCTCCAGTCCAGGACTGAGGAGAAGAGATGTGAGCGCCCAGCTCCCCCTTGACCACCTCATGCCATTTCAGCTTTTTCAGACACAGCTGTCACAAAGTAGTTGTATATCCACCATTGGCCACGATGAAGTTAAAGCACCCGATTTACTCTGAGACGTGGGAAGGAGCAGACGCTATCAATGGCTTCCGAGACGCTGGCGGCGGCGGCGCACGGCGAGCGCAGCCAAGGGCTCTGGCGCTTGCTGGAAGCACCCAGCCGCGGCGTGGCGGGGGCGGGCGCCGGTGCGAGTCTGAGCAGGCTCAGGTGCTCTGCAGGACAGCAGACTGGCCTGTAGACTGCAGTGACCCAGTCCACTGGCCACGCCAGCCAGGTAAGAAAGATGTTTGCCTGTCCTGTCCACTGGCCACGCCAGCCAGGTAAGAAAGATGTTTGCCTGTCCTGCCCACGTTCTTCTTTAGAAGGACCCTGATTAGCAGCAAAAAGAGAAATCCCTTCTTTCATTATAAAACGTCCTATTTAGGAATCTAGGTACTTTTCCTTCTGAGTGTACATGTAAACCCCACCTCTAATAGATCTGTGAGGAACACTTTTCACAGATCATTTTAAGAAGGTGATATTAATCTCAAAGATCCATTTTTCTACTCTATAGGAACAGAATCTGTGGTTCAGACAAAAAAAATGGCGAGTTTATGTTCTCCACCGCCCAGAAGAGCCACCAGATGAATCAGAGGTAGACACGTAATACATAAATGCATCAATACTTCAGACAATGTCTGCTTTCATCCAAAAATTCGTGTTTAACTATATGACTTTTCCTCTTTCTTAGGTTGGGCCAGGCTACTCCTAAGCAATGCTGTTATCGTAGCACCATGGCCCATGACACTGTTGTTCTAGAACAAACATTCAATTCATAGGTGGGTCCTCAGAAGCTACAGCTCAGTGAACATTTGTTAGAGAAGTCAGTCCACTGGCCAGAGGCAGCTGGCCACTCTTCAACTGGCTGGTATTTGTCTTTCTGTTCACTTTCAGTTGTACGAGATTAGAGACTGCAGCCCGCAGCCAACTGAATGGCTGCCTACACGGTGTTATTTCAGGACTCTCCTGGGTGGGGTCACTGACCCCAAACAGAGGCCCCTAGCCCACTGAGTCACAGCAGGCCTTTATTCCTTGCCTCTGAAAGGCTTAGGTTTTTAAAATTCTCTAGTACAAGTGTTTTGTGAGCCAGTGAAATCACGTGGTCCAGTGCCTTCCCTGTCAGGCCGACGGGCCGGGTCCCAACTGGAAGCTGCGTGGACGGGGGATGAGGTCCACACCAGGGAGAAGACAGGATTCTGGAGAGGGGGCTGGATCGCCCAGGGCAGGGCTTCCTCCTCCCTGACCACTCCTAATCGAGACGGCAAGCAGAAGCAAGCCTTCCCGTAACGTGAAGCTGGTCTGTCCCCACACACCTGCTAACACGCAGGCGGTATCATGCTGAACCGCCATGGTACCCCTTCCATCCCTCCTCCCTATCACCGGGGATTCCTTTTCCAACCACTAGAACGAGCATGTAATTCAGGCTGAACCTCCAATATTACACATCCTTCTGGGAAGACTGCTCGGCTGAGGAGCAGACACTGCGGTAAGCAGAATGCTAGAGGAGAGAGGGGCACACTCTTCTGCACGATACACCGCTAGAGCACACTCCAGGCGGGGAGTCGCTGCCAGCCTCGGCCCCCCAGAGAGAGCCTCCCAAAAATGAGGCGGAGGACAGCAGAGGTGAGCCGAGGAAGCTGATGGCGCCGCCTCACTCTCCAGAGCGACTGGTCTGAAGCCAGCACCCCTGCTCGAACTACACCAACAAATGTGATTTTCTCCTCTCGAGCTCACTGGAGTTGGCTTTCCAGCACAGGCTCCTGATGAGGCATTCTTACTATTAACAGGCCTGACTTGCTGGTAAATACCACTCTATCAAGTAAGCTGACTGCTCTGTGTTCTACCAGAGAAAGTATTTTTTGGACACATACTATCTGTAGGGTAAAAAGGCATACCAGCACACCATGGCTTTCTAGAATTGTTCAACTCTTTCTGCTATGAAGACCAAAACAACCTCCCAGAGCTCCAGAATCTTGGTCCAATTTAACTCAATGAAAAGACTTGGGGAGGGGTAGCGGGGAGGATTGGGTGGGGGAAGGGGGGAGGATGGGAAGGGATGGGAAGGGAAACAAAGGAGGAGGCTACAATGCTTGATAAGAAATGTACTCATTATCTTGCCCATGTAATTGTAACCCCTCTGTTCAGTATTTTCACAATTAAAAAAAAAAAGACTTGGGGAAACCTCTGAGTGGACACAAGACAGTTTACAAGGTCACACTTTACCGAGTTAAGCTGATGCCACATACTTAATGAAGGATATCAGAGAATGATCTATGAGAGACTCGGCCCGTGACGCCAGAACTGTGGCCTTCGAGAATGAAGAGCAGCCCTGCCCTACGGCTTAGGTCACTAAACAACTCCTGACCAAAAATACCATCGAGAAGGACCAAAGTGTTCTGTGTTTGACAAAAAGTATCAGCAAGATTATGATTTCACAAGACTATATTTCTATAAATGTGACATTTGGGGGCTCTCACGGCACCCAGGAGACATTATTCCTATTTTCCTCAGAAAGCAATTGTGGCTTTCCAAAGTTGGCAGCACCCATGGTCACAGGGCTCGCCAGGACTCATGCCTGAGTCATTTGACTAAACAGCCCCAAACACCTGCCATTATGCCAAAAGAAAAATCCAGACCTAAAAATAAAAAAGGTTATGCTGGACAGGGTAAAGATAAATATTCTATCTAGCAATAACAGTAGTTATGGTTTTAAAATTAATTATTTTTAAAGTCCTGTTTGTACCTTTATAATGGATCTTATCCGTATTCCAGGTATATTATTATGGTGAGTGCTTTTCAGTGTTGGGGGAATTTGTTTGACTTGACTTGAACACTTAATAGTGATTCAAGCCTGGTGTTTTCCAGTTTCAAAAACAGTCACCTATGCAGTAGGCAATAGTCATTTATATTTAGAACATAATCTACTGTGCTGATACAATACTGGTGCTCCTTAGATTACCCCTTTCGATGACAGTATCCAATTCAGGAGCTACCAGATCTCAGCAGAACACAGTGAGAGCCCAAAGAACATGACTGGCAGAGCCGGTAAATTAACTTGGTTTCAGGTCACGGTTACCCCTGTCTATGGTACCTTGACCAAAACACTCCGAGACCCATTTTTAATAGGTAAATGAGGGACGAATATTTCCCACTCAGGGCTGTTGTAAAGATTAAATGAGCACATGAATATATCAACGTATAAAAAGTCAATTTCCTTATCTATAAAGACTGCCAATGTTTCATCTTTTATAGTCACCAATATAAGCTAAAAAACGGCACTAGCAATATTTTGGCTTTTACATCCTGTCATCATTTATAGTAATAAAAGGCATCCCTCCAGATGCAAGCTAACCACTGTCTTACTACCTACCACATGTCAGGACAAGGCACTTCTGAGGAGCAGCGACCTGTGGCTTATTGCAGGAAATGTCCACACAAAGTAGTTGTTTACATCAGAGTTGATTAGACATTCTGCATATTTTTGCCAATTGCTTTTCTTTTCTTTTTTTTTTAAGTCCTCTGAAATTATGACTAAGCTCGCTGTTCTGGCTTTAATCTGGAAGCCATTCAAGAACTATTTAAAGGACAAACAGCCAAACCCAGTAAGAGTACAGATATTCTGAAGGCGTTGAAGTAATTGTATGAGCATATTCTTTATACTAACCATTCAAGATCAGTGCTTGAGGGCACACAGAACTACTTGAATATAATTATTAGCTATAAAACTAATGTAAAACAAATTATGGTTGGTCACTGAAAAGAAATGATTCATTCTACATTTTCTAAAATTATATGAATTTAGAACAATTCATTATACGTTTTTACTGAAGATTTTGTCACAGAACTATTCTTCCACAGTGAAATTCGCAATTTGACTTAAGAGAACCTTTGAGGTTCTTATTATGTATTTAACACAGTAAGACTGTCTATATTTAATATACATCAAACTTACAGATCACCAGAAAAATAACTTCTGGCAATTAAAAGTACCTCAGTTCATTTCTTTTTTTTTTAAAGAAAGTTTTGTTTTTTTATGGGGGGGTCCGTTTTGGGGGCCTGAACTCTGGGCCTGGGCGCTGTCCCTCAGCTCTTCAGCTCAAGGCTAGCGCTCTACCACTTGAGCTACAGCACCACTTCCAGCTTTTTTTTTCTGCTTATGTGGTGCTGAGGAATCGAACCCAGGGCCTCAAGCATGCAAGGCAAATGCTCTACCACTGAGCCACCTTCCCAGCCCCTCAGTTCATTTCTGATGAGTAAAAATGTCTGCTACCCACAAACCTAAAAAGCAAGAACAAGTATTTATCAGGGTTCTTTCTCTAAGGTATCTTCATGACTTGAAGCTTATTTAGAATCTAGATCTGGTCATCTTCGCCAAACCCAAGTATTTGTTAATCAAAATATTGATACAGTTTTAAGGGAAAAATCATTATCATATACTAGTTTAATTCATTTCCCATATACAGTTAAAAATTAGGTAACAAGAGTCAGTTAAGACATGCTAAAGATCCGTCACTAGTTAACTAGGCTACAAACCTGTTTCTAGAGTCCTGGTTCAGAAACAGTCATTAAGATTCATGTCCAAACCAGGCGCCGGTGGCTCACACCTGTCATACTAGCTACTCAGAAGGCTGAGATCTGAGGATCACGGTTCAAAGCCAGCCAGGAAAGGAAAGTCCATGAGACTCTTGTCTCCAGTAAACCACCAGAAAGCCAGAAATAGCGCTGTGGCTCAAGTGGTAGAGAGCTCGCCTTGAGCTGAAGAGCTGAGGGACAGCGCCCAGGCCCAGAGTTCAAGCACCATGGCCGACAAAAAAAAAGTATTCATGTCCAAATCAGCTGTCCCAACCGCTCATTCATTTTTATACTGCCTCAAAATTAAGATATAAGCTAAACTAAAAGTCAAAGTCAAATGCCAAGAAATGCTCATTGAAGTAACCGTCCCCGGTCATGTGACGGTGGACTCGGTGGCTTGTGGTGGACGCGGAAGGCCCAGCACTGTCCACCCCGATCTGTGTTCACCACACTGCGCACATCTCCACAGCGGACGCCACCGCCATCACCGCGCACATCTCCACAGCGGACGCCACCGCCATCACCGCGCACATCTCCACAGCGGACGCCACCGCCAGCCTAACCAGGCACACGACTCCATCCCAATAAACACCATTACGTCCTGCTGAGACCTCGCTGCATTTTCAGGCCCCTGAGGCTGCGGCCTGGGACAGCCCTGGCTCTGCACAGGCAGGATGTATGGCAAACAGATCATCTTCAAAGCCGGTGGCTTAGGTCTAAGAAGCTGACGAATATATAAAGATCAAACTGGTGTTAACCATCACAGCAACAGCCTGTCGACAGTTCTCCTATAAATCAGCTCGGAAACAGAAGACTCAGTTACGCTGATAGAGAATAACGTACCCAAGGCCAACTGTGGAGCTACGTGAGCAATGCAAAAGCCATGCCAGGCATTTTCCACAGGTTGACACAGTCCGCGAGGAAAAGCCTCCTCTGTGTTTTTCTAATCGCCCTGTTTCAGCCGGGCCATACACAGCCTATAAAATGGAAAGTACCGGTCTACCTGCGGTGCCATTCCTAGCAGAACTCTTAATTCTCTTGTGAATGGAGCAGCCAGACCCAATGGTGAATTTACTATTGTATCTTACATGTTTATCTGATATTCTTACACGGCACAGAAATATCTACGCCCAAGAAAATGTTCTTAAAACATATTTAAACCAATTCCTATTTCCTTTCCTCCAAGCCAACCAGTTTTAACTCTACCTGCAGAACGTTTTTTTATATGCTCTGCTAATCTACTTTATAACAATCGTGAGAAGAGCCGTCTCTTTCTCTGTTGAAGTACATTGCCCTGATTGAGGGCTTGGCCTACTATCTTTTCAAAATGCCATTGCTGAAGTTAATATGCATTGACTTAGAAAATTTGGAAAACACAAAGCAGAAAAAAATTAAACCACCCACACACAGAGAACCACTGTTAACATTTCGGTTAATATGCCCTACTTATATAAATACAGACCTGAGAAGGAGGAAGATTGTATTAACTGATTCTAAGATATTGTCAAGTACAGAAGCTTTTTCTACTTAATAAGGGCTTTTGAAGAGGTAGGGAACTTACTCTGTAACATGATGCATCCTTATTTAAAAAAAAAAAAACAGAAAAACTCTGTCCTATTTAAAGAAATATGACATCTCTTTTCCCACACAGCATCACAATAAACAGCTTTTTGACCCAATTCATAAAGAAAAATATAAACACTTTCTTTCATATAAAATTCCAAAGTATCCTTTGCATCATTTTAACAGTTATGTAATATTCAGCTGGGAAGCAGTAGAGCAGAAAATAACCTTTGGAAGCCCAGGATTTTAGCAGGTAGCTTAAACCTATACTATACAGAGTGTGCTTGTGATATCAGACACTGGAAGACAATTACTGGCTGCACTGTGTGAACTATGGCAAGGAAAAATACTAACTTTTGAAAAAGCTTTGAGAAGTTTTGCGTGCTGTGAGGGGTAACATAAAGCTACTATCACCCAATGTAAGTATTACCTGACTCTGATTCTCTACAGGATAATGGTCCCAACAATACAGCACCAATTCTGAGACCTCACCGTAGCTGCACAGAAGACACTGCTAAATGAGACTCTTGAAGGGCACATTTCCCACGGTGCCAGTGAACTGGCCCGGGGCTGCAATGCTCCTAACACGTATGTCCGCGCAGCCAGAAAAGAACTGTGACAGAGACAGCTGTGGTCTCAGGTAACCAGGTCACACAGGATGCGGGGGCATGCTGCGGCCTTGAAAAAAATCACACGTTTCAAATTTACCTGCCTAGACCATCTTGGCTTGGGGTCACTGATTTCAAGGGTCAGAGGTGAGGTAAGGATACCAAAAAATGGACTAAAGGAGGCTCACGGATTCGTTTTCTTGCTTCGGGCATAGCTTTGATGATGTGGGGAAGCGTCGGTGCGGTCTTACCTGTAATGACCCAACACCCAGTGGAGGCAACTTTGGCCCCTTGCTGGGGAAGACAATTTTGCTTCTAACAGTAGGTGTCCCCCCATTCCCTTGTTCCACACAGAAGAAAGTGGGTCCCCATGGATGGATCTCAAACTGCTGAGAGAACGCAGCCCTCTTCACAGCTTATAGAAAGCTCTAAGGAATAAGGAGCGGCGACTGTCATAAAGATCAGTAACTGTTCCTCACCCGGTCTTGCGAATTCAGAGCCAGGTAGAATCAATTATCTCCCTCGACAGGAGGGGCTTCCCCAGGAGTAAGAGAATCTTGAGAGCACAGTACTAAGGGTAGGAAGCGTGAATCATTCCACTTATTTTCCAAATCAGGACTTTCTGAAAAAAGTGTGCTATCAACGAAAGCAGTGGAAAAAACAGGATATGGTCCCTGTAGTGTGAGCACGCGCCATCAATGCATCTGACGCTCATAGAAGGCTGACAGACCACACACAAAAGAAGACACACAAAATCCCACTTCAGCAAATGCCAAGACACACACCCGTTTATTACCCCTGGGGTAATAAATCAGGACCGAGTTTTGCTGGAGGAAGGCAGGGGCCAGTTGAGGGGACTCTGGCAGCCTGAACTGTTTGACTTCATACACCTTTTGGCCTGTCTTGCTTCAATTCTAGAGCTTCATTGAAGAGACTTTGAATTTGATTGTACATATACATATTAACATATGTATGTAATCATATCTTTACAATGACGGCTATCATCGTAACTATAAACAGAGTTGCATCTTCTCGGTTTACTTTGGTAGCTGCCGCTACGACCTGTTCTTCATGCTGCGGGGTTGGCAAGGTGTAACTGCCATGGCTGTGGCCATCGACCGCTCAGATCCACTTTTTATACTTAGCTTGGATGGGGTTCTGTGCCTTTATTGAATTGTAACAATGTAGAACGTTTTTTAAAACACTAGAAATGCTGTTCCTAAATTGGAAGCAAGAAAATAAAAATTATGTCAAGTGAGCATCACCAGCATGTATTTCCCATTTCACAAAGGAAGAGACGCATACAGAGGAGAGGCACCTGCCAGAGGCGGGCGGGGCGTGGGCCGGTGCAGAGATTCGGAAGCTCTCTATCTTCAGCTCTCTAGCTTCAGAAGGTCTCTATCATATCATGTTTTCTGAGCTGTTAGTCCTCCTGTACAAACCCACTGCAGGATGGTATATTTTAAAATCTGCAAAATTTGTTCATTCCTTGACTCAGGCTCCCCAAGTTTTGACTGTAAGCCTGCCAAACACTATGCATGCTCTCCCTCTCAGAATTAACTACTTTTGCCCTTGGGAATAAAGATGCTACCAAATCAGAGATCCCTTGGTGACGCATCCTACTGAGATACAGATGGCCTGATACCAATGTAAGGATCATTTAATAAGAAAAACCTATCAGCACTGCTTGGACCACTGATATCACACAATAGACTTACTTCTGAAAACCATCTTAAATAGGTACCTCCTCAACAGAGTCTGTCAACATGGCATGTTGAACACATACCTTATTTAATGCTACTTTAAGTTTCCACAGAACCATTCTACCAATGAGTCCCAATTTTATCTTTATAGCCTACAGAAGAAAAGTTGATATATACTATTATCTCATCTTTCAGCAGTGATTGCATTCGATATATGAGGATTGCAGGATGTAACAAAAATCGAATGTGCTCCATTTCCTGGGATATAAAAGGCTGAACTTCTCCTAGTTTATTATAGCAGCATTAACAAAGCCTGCCTGGCATAGTTTCTTCATGAAGGAAATGCCATGGACTCATCTTGAACTTAAAATGTATATGGGAAGAAGTGGCGCTGTGGCTCAAGCGGCAGAGCGCTCGCCTTGAACTGAAGAGCACAAGGACAGTGCCCAAGCCCTGGGTTCGAGCCCCATGACTGACATAAAATACACACACACACACACACCACACACACACACACACACACACACACACACACACACACCCCGGAGATGAAGGATGGGATACCTCTCTCAATCTTTTTCACCGTAGCACGATCTAACTGTGGAGGAGATACAAACGTCTCCCTGGGTCTGTAGACCAGGGCTTTGTTGCCACACATCCTCTTTGATGATAACCTGAACCCTGAGGGTGGGGGTAGGGAGAGGCAGGGACGCGGGAGGGACTACAGAGGTACAAAGACACAAAAATGCTCATGAAAATGGGCCAGAACTGGCACTGGACAACTCCTATCTTACCTACAAAAGCTTTTACCTTTCTCAAAGGTGACATGGTAAGAACTTGGTTCTAAAATTTTAATATGAGGAGATTTCAGAGAATATTCTGCCTTTACACTTCGCTTGGAACTTCCTGGGCTCCGGCTCCTTGACAGGAGCCAGCCCGGCCAAACGGCAAGTCCTCCTTCTCTACAGACGGGCCCGCACTCGCCAGCTGGCCTCGCTGGCCTCGTCTCCAATCCTCCCACTCCTCCGTGTCAGCCTGTTGCGCTCACGTGCTACCTGCCTCGCCGTGGGGCCCCTGGTCATTCAGCCTCCACTCTGGGAAGAGAGGGGTCGGGGAACTCGGGAAAGTTCTACAGAGGCCAAGAGCCATTCAAGGCACCAGGACTGTCACTGTCGGCCAGGGTAGAAGACGGACAGGTAAACGGACAGGCCTGCGAGGTGCTCTGCTCCTCTCCTGTGCCGCCTGGACTCAATGCAAGGGCTGGCCTAAAGAATTAGTGCGGTGCTCTCTCCGTGAGGCATGCTGCTCCAGGCCAGACTCTAGCTTTCACAATTCCCCAAGTGCCCAGTAACGATCAGATCGCTTCAGCACTGTGGTCCCTGGAGGACGGCACCATAGCTGGGGTTTCTTCCCCACGCACTAAAACCACAAGTCCCAAGCGAAGGCAGGCACAGCAGGACAGGTTACCTGGCAGGCAGGTGGTCCCCAACACACATCATGAGCCTGAGAAGATTTACCAGGCGGGTCCTGCGTGAACCAGGCCGACGTTCATCCCTTCACAGAGCGGCCAGCTATGATTTCTAGGTGTCTGCCTAATGTGGGTCTCTGCTACGGTGGAAGGGCTTCGCAAAGTTCCTGCTGCTGTCTCTGAAGGCTGGCAGTCCCTGGGTACCGCCAGGTTTATCACCAGTTCAAATTGTATAGCCCATTTCTAAGTGATCTGAGAGGCTAGTCTGACACTGCGTGGGACTGGATTCTCAAGTGTCAGACTCCTCCTGCACACTGCGTTACACGGCGGTGGTAGAGGTTACAGGACCTTCTGCGTTCCATTATTAAGTCTCCACTTTTAAGAAACTATAGTACAGCAGTGCTCAGGGTTACCGCTGAGGAAGGAGCGGATGTAAAACATCATCTTTGCATTGGACAAGCCTTCAGAACAAGTCTGCTGCCAGCTCCAGGCCGGCTTTGTATCCATGTGAAAACAAGCATGGGATGTGCACACCGCCGCTGTGAGCCGGTCTCTCACACTCTGATCTTAAAACTCCTCATCTCAGGGCACGATTGAGCATAATTTCTTGTTTTTCCTCTAAAAATTACCTTGACTATCACAGTGTGAGATGATAGACATTATTTTATGGTCCTGATGTCCCCAGGCTTTGGGGACAATGCTAATGCTGCCCCCCATCCATATGAACGATCCACCCTCTGCACGGGGACCACGGCACTGGTGTTACACGCCTCGTGTCTGGTACCCATCTGCGTCTGCCTGCCTTTCGAATCCCAGTATTTTCCCACTCATCCCCCAGAAGTGGATTTCAAAATCAATGTCCCTCCCTCTTCTTACTGACCTAACTAGCCAGTTGCTACATTATTTGGAGATTAGCTTGACTTGTGAAACATAGAATTGGCACGTTTGGCCAGTAAAATCCCCATAGATTTGGAGATGAGTTTTTTGGTGTAGTGTCATTTCAGAATCAAATTAGTTTGCTGCAACAGCCAAAAATCTCAGAGAAGAGGAAATAATTCCTCCGTTGAAATTACAGATCTTGTCACAGGGTAACACCCCAAAGTGATACCAAGGGGAAGATCCGTTTGTGAGTCATTGTGACTAAACATGGCCCTTTTGTCAACCCCTTCCCCACATCCAGAAAGCCAAAAGAGACTTAACTAAAACATATGCCAAGTTGGAACGCAAGAAGTACCTACTCCCTCTCAGATCAGTGACCCAAATGGCTCCATGCTCTGAGTTTCTAACCCTTCCATCTCTCTTTTGGACTCTTAGAAAATATTTTAAATGGCACTGAACTTTATTGAAAAGCTGGTGTGCTCTGTGATTATTTTCTCTACTGTCCTAACCTGTTGTAGGTTTGGTTCCATTTTACTCAGGGCAAAAGACACTGCCATGCTGTGTTAGATATTTTACCTTTCACATTCCCCAACACTTCAGCTCAGTATCCAAGATTATAAGGGAATGCGGGTAACCCGTGCCACATGGGGAGAGTACAGAGAACACAAATTTTAGAGCCGAGACTCATCTGGGTTTGGTTCTGGTTTTTAATAGCTAGATAACCCAAGAAAAGTAGTTATCAGTATTCATCTCCCAGGGCGGTTGGATGTGCGAATGGGGCACTTCACACTGTGTCCCCCTTGGTGGCTGTTTTTATTTCTACCCCAGGAGAACATAGGAAAGCCAACAGGAAAAGCCATGTGGCAGTCCAAGGATCCACGATGGTAACTCTGCCAGCCTTTAAGCTGAGCATCCCAGGGAGCCCTGAGATCTCACCCAACCTTGCAGCATTTTCCCATCTTGAGCCTCAAGTATATAGGGACTTCGTGTGGACTCATCTACAATGAAGTTCACACCCTGCACACAGCAGGTGGGTCTATCCTCCCCTCCTTTGCAAAAGTGATGCGCGTTCACACCTGTGATGTCAAGTGTCTTCACAGCAAGCGTCCTTCACAACTAGAACCCTACCACTAGGGGGCACTGCTGTGGCAAAGTTCACCTGGCTGTTGCGTTGGTGCTCTGAAGATAAGACAGATGATCGACACTCCAGCTCAACAGGTTTCTTTCCGCTGGATCTTCGGTTCATTTAAGTCAGGTCTGCTCTGACTCAGGCCCTGCCTGATAATACCCACTAGACACTTGTTGCCTGAGCAATGACAGCATAACACAATCGTGGACACATTTGGCAACAATTACCCTGATAGAGAGCACTCCTTGGGAGACGGCTAATGGTGCCAGTCATTTCTCCTGAGTCTTTAGAAAAGCTGTTTCAAAGTTTCCAGCTCTACAGCCCATTTGAGATGTCTAGTGCCCCAGCCATACATCTGCAGCGCCCACAAATACTTCCTGAAGTGTATTGAGCACCTGTTAGTACCACGTTTTCTTTTCTTCCTTTCTTCCCAAGTATGACACCATTACAAACGCTTCTTGTCTCCCTTTCACTCCGCCGGGCTCCTGGCCATGGCAGATCCTGAAGTCTCAGGTCATATCGCATTAGCACATTCCAGTGGAGGCTGCTACTTGGAATTGAAAGCGTATTCTCTGTTTTGCCTATGGGTCTCCTCTAGCCACAGGAGCCTTCCAAGCCCTCAATTAGAATAGGCTGGAAATGCCAGGGAGCTAAGGACCCAAGGAGTCACCTTCAAACAAAAGAGAAGCATCGAGGAGTAAATCGCTCAATCCCTCACTCCTCAGAACAAATCTGAAGCCCTAAGAAATTCAGAATCCCTGCCCTCCAGCCCCAGAGGCGGCCTGCTCTTAAGTCTACCAAGCTGACTTCCTTCGTTCCCTGCCTCTCTTCCCCAGCTCCTGCTCACACCCGCTAGACCGTCCTTTAAGGTAACTTCTTGTTCTTCAGCCAGGTGTTCTCAAGACCCTGGCACATGCCTTGAGACCAAAAAGGTTCACCCTACGTTGGAAGAGAGCCTTCATTGTTTTAGTCAGCACTACGCATGTGCCTGGCCCTGGGCTCGTTTCTGGGCTGCAACAGTCAACAATACACACACCATCCAGCCTCCTGTCATTACATTCAGCCCAGTGGGAGTCAGACACAAAGCAAGTAGAACTGCCATGCTATGCAAATCAAATGCAGAATAAAACTCCACGACAAAATAAGGAGACCTATCTGTCTCCAGGAAAGATTTCTCTTAGGAAGCAGACTTTAGCCACAGGCTAGAGGAGAAAGGTGCAGCGTAGGTGGCGTTTTTGTCTGAGAAGCCCCTGCTGTGGCAGGATAAAGGCACGTGTAGTTTAGGATTACAGAAGGGTCCACCCCAGCACAAAGCTGGCCACAAACCCACGCAAACCGGAAAAACTGTCCAATTTCATGTGAAGAAGAAATAACAATTTACTCACCTAGGAAGCCATTTATTGCTCTACTTATCTAACTAATTCTGTTTTGTCTAGTCCTCAAAAATTTCGTGACTTTTAAACTCCAGACACAAACATGAAGTCTTGAAGTTTTTCAGAAGTAGAATCGAGTGGCTGGGTGGACAGTGAAATGCCAGCGAAGGGACAGACAGTGGCAATGCTAGACCTGGGCGCTTTCTTAGAAAAGGATGTCCGTGTTTGAGAGTAACTCTCAAAACTGTGATCCTTACAGAAGTAGAACTGAAAGGAGACAAGCGCGCGACGTGGCCGTGACTTTTCCATTTCCTACTGTTAGGGGATCTTCAAATCAGCTCCACTTCTGGAGACTTACTAGACTCACGAGACTCAGTCCATATGCAGTTGAACCAGGGCTGGAATTTACTATAAACACTCGTAAGGATTGCTCTACGAGGTGGTAAGAGGAAAGACACAGGGAGAAAAATCAGTGCCAGCCTTCCTTCTTCTGCTCCGGTCAGTGCCCACCTGAGTAGCTCTGTTTCTTTGGCAACTGAAGTGCCGGCAGTACTGCATGCTATGTTTCGACCTACAGATCCTATTAGAGACTTAGCACCTGAGGTTTTTATTTAGGTTATGGTCCCAACAATACCCTCTGACTAACAAGAATCTCTTCTAGATTTTTCAGAAGCACCACGCTGTTTGTTGTTGTTGTTATTATTATTTTGCCAGTCCTGCGGCTTGAACTCAGGGCCTGGGCGCTGTGCCTGAGCTGCTTTTTCTCAAGGCTAGCGCTCTACCCCTTGAGCCACAGTGCCACTTCCAGCTTTTTCAGTTTAGGTGGTACTGAAGAATTGGACCCAGGGCTTCATGCATGCTAGACAAGCACTCCACCACTGAGCCACCTTCCCAGCCCTTGAATTACTCTTCTACAGAGAATGAGTCAGTTACCTAGTTCCTAGATGCCAGGTAATGACCACACTTTTAGAAAACTCTTCTAAAGGGAGCAACCTCAGGCCTATGTTAACTCTTTCCTGTATACTATACTCCAGGAATGAAAAATTGTAAAAACAAATAGCCAAACGTTTCCATATTTTCAGCATAATAAAACAAAGATAAGCAATTCTCTTCCACAGTGGCTTTGGTGCTGAGTGATCTGGAAGTGGCAGTGCTGAGTCCCAGAGGTATTTAGACAGTCGTGGGCATACAGATGCTGAAACCTGTCAGGGCTTAGCTTGAATAACAGGCCCAATCAAAAGGTTATTTTATCAGCTTCAAACAGACAATACAAATGGTCTGTTCTTACTGATTGCTTTCATTAGAAAAGCCTATTATAAATTGAGACTTAATTTCTTCTCTTGTCTACCAACAGTGAGACTGCCTAAAATGATCATGCAGATTTCCAACACTGAAGCCAACTCTCTCAGTGTCTAAAATCCATTTGTCACAAGCATAAACCATGCTTTCAACAGTATTTACATATCCAAAATGAGAGATCTTGGAAACATCAGCACAACCTAAATAATGGTCCTCTTCATTGCATCTATTTTATAGCCAAAGTGACCTTTCTTAGCGCAAAAGTAGCATATTTATGAGTCCATTTTCCCATGTAATTCACTGTCACATTGCATTTTTATAAATATTTCTGAATAAAATACAGCTGCATGCAATAATAACCCACCAATACCTAACTCTATTCTTGAGAAAGCAATGTAAAACTATTAAATAAAATTCTGCAGAGAAAATAATTCACAATTTCATGCAATATATGCATTTTATTTACATGCTTCTTCTGTCTACATACATACATAATGAAGGTATGATTACATTATAAGTAATTGCTCACCAGTTAAACATGACTAATATTTTTAATTTCCATCATCATCATAATTATTCTATGGGAGTATTTTCTAACCCAACTGCACTGCGAAAAGTCTAATAGTAAGAAATGACTTATGGAGCAAAGCTGCAGACCTTCCCTTACTGCAGCCTTTATATTTATATTTATAAGGTGGTACAACCACCTTATACATGCTCTTGCTTTCATTTCACTATCAGTAATAACATAACCCGTTAATTTTAGTTTGTTTTTTGTAATTAAATACAACACGTCTTCATTTCTTCACTTAACTATGGTTAACACTTTTTAAATTCTCCTCTCTATAAGAACTGAGAGCCGTGATGATTGCCTCTTTGAACCCTTCATTTTTCTTCTTCAATTTTAATGGTTGAAATGCAAAGGTTGGTATCGTATCATATAGACAGTATTCCTTGGCCACTTTGTATTGTACAGAGGAGTTACAATTACATGGGCAAGATAATGAGTACATTTCTTATCAAGCATTGCAGCCTCCTCCTTTGTTTCCCATCCCTTTCCTTCCTCCCCACCCCCCCATCCAATTCTCCCCAGCACCACCACCTTGGCCACATTTCTGTCTTTCATGCTTGTCTACAGGTTAATTTCTAAGGCTGGATGAATAAATCATATTGTATGATCATGATGCATCCCTCAGGAGTGCTCACCCTTAGAGGTAAATGATACAGTGTAGTTTATTTGTCCTGTCTGTAGAGCTTCTGACATTTTCTGGAATTTCTAGTTGTCTTTGTTTTCCTTCCTTTCAGTATTTAAGAATCGAGGGTAGCGATGTATTTGCAGACACTCTGTCCCTCACCTAATCCTACTCTATGATACCTCTATCCCAAAGCAATTTTTCCTCATGTCCATCGGGGTAGCTGATGTCTTAGGATTTCCCTTTCTGCTCTCTTGAATTGAAGTGATTGTTTCCAGGATTCCCCTTTTTTACCTTTTTCCTTCCTCTTAGAATAGATCTGAAAATACCAGTTTTCTCCGTTTATACTTCCTTGATGGCTTCTCTGGGCTGAGAACTGTAAATCAGGAGTAATTTTCCTTCAAACCCTGAAGCTTACTCTATGAGCACGTAGCATCTTTTCCTGCTAAAACTTCTTCCTGCTGTGGCCGCCTGTTCTCATGTGTTTGTTTTGTTTTCTTTCTCAGCAAACACACAGAGTTTTCCATTTATTCCAGGTATTCAGACCTTTCAGAAACAGAATGTTTCTTTTTGTTGTTAATTGATTCATGGCAACTGTACATATTTGTGGAGTACATTGTAACATCTCAATACAGGCCTATAGCAGGTAATATACAAGTCATTCTTTATTTACTTGTGAATAAATCTTTCCAATTGTATCCTTCAGTTTTTAAAAATCTTAAGGTTCTGCTTTAATTCCTTCTCTGATAGTTAATTCCCGTTTCTGATATTTTCTCTGATTTTTCTCTCTAGTCCTCCTAGATTAATTCTCTTCTTTCATAATTCCTATTAGGAATTATTCTTTTTAATATTCAACAGTTTTTAATTTATTTTGTGTGCTGGGGATCAAACCTATAGCCTTGTTCATACACAATGAAGGTTTAGAGATAGGTTTCATGCCAGTGTGGTATAATTAACAATACTGGCCTATATATTTAAAATTACTTATAACCATAAAATGAGAAAAGGAGGAGGAGAAAAAGAAGAGGAGGATGTAGAGGGGGAGGCAACGGAGGAGGGAGAACAGGACCTGGAAGAGAGAGGAGGAGAACAGAGGAGCAGTGGGAGGAGGCAAACAAGGAAGAAAAAAAGGGGGAGAAGAGAAGGAGAGGAAGAGAAAGAAAAGAGAAGGAAGAGAAGAAGAATTAGAAGGTGGGGAGAACAAAATGGAGGAGGTTGTAGAGGAGGAGGAGGAAGAGAAGGAAGAGGAGAAGACAAAAATGAAGATGAAGAAAAGCAGAAAGAAGAGGAAGGAAGTAGAGGAGGAGGAAAGAAGGGGAAGGAAGAAGAGGACAAGGAAGAGAAAGGAGGGAGAAGAATGAGGAGGAGATGAGGAGGGAAAGAAGGTGAGGGGGAGGGGAAGAAGAGATCTGCTTGTTCATTTTATGTGTTAACAAATTAGAATTGTACGAACGTATGGCTGCAGCATGTTGTTCTGAATAAGTGGATAAACACATTGTGGAGTAACTCAATCAAGCTAGTCACGTATCTTACTTTACATATTGTTATGAAATGAGACTATTTAAAATCTACTCCTTTAGCCATTTTCAATACTATAGCACTTGGTTATTAACTATAATTACTATGGTGCGTGACATATTTTGCTGGACTTTTTCCTCCTATCTAGCAAAATCCTGTATCTTTGAACACGTCCCCAGCCCACCTGCGCATCCTAAATTGACGGAGATTGTTTTGACTCATGATTTTCTAAAGTTGATGGAAGGAGATGTGAACTTCCAAAGCTGTCTCATCAGCATTCAAAAAGCACAGCACTAGGCTTAGAGCACAGCACTAGGTAACCCCAGCCCTCAGAGGCCGGGGCTAAAAAAGATGGCAGGTCTACACTAGCCTCGATGATCTCCCCTTCCACATTTAGATGGTCCCAACAAGGTACAGGTGCAGAAGAAAGCTTAACAGTCTCCTGGGAAATCTGGTATCAAAACAAGTCACTCAGCACTGGGTTTGTGCACAGAACTTGCCATTTCACTCACAGAAGTGAAATGCTGCATCATTAGTTAATAAGTGTTTATTGATTACTTCTGGGCCTGTTGGAAGAATTGAATTAGAACCAATTGTTATCCTTTTGTGCTCAATGGTAATTTTTCTTTGTTGCTTCCTGGTAAAAGGTGGAGAAATACATTCTCTTTGCTAACAACAGTGACAATGGAAATGTTCTTTTTAATCCCAAGTGCCAGTACACTTGAGCTCTACTGATTATTTTTAGCTAGGTGATGAATTGTATGATTCAAGCTCATTTTTTTTCCAGTAGCTGAATCTACTATTGCTTTTATACAGAGTTGGGAAGCTCTGAATTTAAAAAGTGTCTACCTATTTTTCTACATTAAAACAAAACAAAAACAAGGCCAGGCTTTGGTGGTTTACAACTGCAATCATAGCCACTCGAGAGGCTAGATCAGGAAGGCCATGGTTCAAGGCCAGTCTGAGCACACATATGACACATCTCAAATCTACAGCCTGCATGGCCGCACACACATGATTACGCCATCTAAGCCGGGTGCGAGGCTGAGATCAGTTCTAGGCAGAAAAGTCCATGCGAGTCAATCTCAATACAAGAAGCAATAAGAGCATAATTAGGTATCAGCAAAACATATCTTGGGGAAATGTTTGTGAACATACAGCTTGAATATTGATAAATGTTACATCTGAAATTCAAAACATCACCATGTATGGCATACTCAATTCTAATTGGATTGTGGCAGCAGTGACCAGAAAGAAAGCTAAATGCCGAGGAGGAGGAGGGAGGAGGAGGAGGGAGGAGGAGGGGGGAGGAGGAA
>NW_012267239.1:11994579-12008730 GCF_000151885.1 Dipodomys ordii | reverse complement strand
AGGAGGGAGGAGGAGGAGGGAGGAGGAGGAGGGAGGAGGAGGATTCCCAAGCTTCATCATTAGCTCTCCTGCAGCAGCTCCACCTCCTCCTCCGTTCCTCTTTTTCCTCCCCCTCCTCCTAACTCTTTCCTTCCTCTTCTCCTTCTTCTCAGACTCCTCCTCCTCCTCTTCCTCCTCTTCTCTTCTAGCAGATGTGACATATTCAATCTTTCCACAAAACTAAATTACAATTCAAGAAGCTAAAGATCTATCCAGATTGACCAGGAACTGGTGACATGTAACTATAATCCTAGCAACTCCAGAGGCTGAAATCTGAGTTTCGAAGGTAGCCCAGGTAGAAAAGCCTATGAGATTCCTATCTCCAATTACCCAGACAAAAGCTGTTAGTGGAGGCGAGGTTCAAGTGGTAGAAAGCACCAGAAAGCATCAGCCTTGAGTAAAAAGAAAGTCCAGTCAGAGCATGAGGTCCTGAGTTCAAGTCCCAGGAACACCCAGAAGAATTGTCTATGTACTCAAGCAAGTCCGCTGCCTCTGGCCCGCATTATCAGGAAAGGAACTGCCCTCCGCCTCACACCACCTCACCCACTTGCTTGGAGGGGGGCAGGCGGCCTCGGTGGCTGCGCTTTCTTGGAGAGTTACTGAAGAAGATGCAGTCAAGACATCTCTCAGTCTGGGTCCACAATCTGTCCCTCCATATTCAGAGACACAACTGCACAAAATGGAGACTAGATTTAGGCCTGAAAGCTAAGGCCTTGCCTCTCCATCCGATGGGGAAGGAGTTCCAGGACAGAGAGTCACGGCTGTGGCCACACAGACTATAGTGGACTGATATAGGATGAAGGGCAAGACGAAGACAACTGATTGTATGAGCACACTGGACGTGGACTCACACTACTGAGAGTGAAATTCAGAAGAAAAAATTCTCGGACAACACCAACAAGGATCAGCAGCCCTCTTAAATGAGTTAGTTCCACAAAAGTGGCGTGCGTACCCCCAAGTGCACAGGGGAGGGTGGACTCCTTCCTTCCTCTCCGCTCCAGCGACAGGAAAACCAGCTGTCAGATAACACAACCCTGGCTTTTATGTACACTGCCCTTTCTTTCCCAGATGCATTCCTGGAGCTCTGACCTTTCTGCATTTGTCTTTTCTATTCCCATTTGACTCTGGGCCACACGCCCAGAGCCCCCATCACCACCACCTGAGATCCTGACATAGTCAGCAGTCAGCTGGTCTCTTGCTTCTGCTGGGAACTTCTTCATTACCTTTCCCTCACTATTATTCAGGGCCTTCTTAAAGTGAAATTATATTACTTCCCGGTTCTCAGTACATTTTTTTCAAATAAAGTTGTTTTTTTTGTGTGGAGGCAATACAGACACAAGTTTTAAAAATATTACCAAAGAGGGCTGGGAAGGTGGCTCAGTGGTAGAGAGCTTGCCTCACATGAGGCCCTCAGTACCACATAAAGAAAAAAAAATTATCAAAGGGTGTATAATGACCCTCCATCGTTGAAATGGAAAAGTTATTTTCCTGATGTGTCCATTTTCACTAGGATCCTAACTACCATCAAAAGAAGTTCATGTATATATGTCATAAATATACAAATTTTATGTATATTACATCTTATATAAATGGTTTTACTTAATTTATGTCACAGATTATCATATCACCATATATAGATCTACTTCATTATGTATGTATAAATGTACAGTACTGGGTTTTAAACTCAGGGCCTTCTGCTTGCTATGTTTGTGCTCTACCAGTTGAGCTGTACCTCCAACCCTGCTTTTGGCCGGTTATTTTTCAGAGAAGGAGTCTTGCTGTCCAGGCTGGTCTTGAACCACCATTTTATTGTTTTGAGACAGGGTTTCACTATGTAGCTGAGGCTGATCTTGAACTCACTAAGTAGCCACAAGCTGCCCTCAGCCTCAGTCTCCTGAGTATGGGGTTATAGGCATGTATCGGCTGGTTCATTCTCTCCATTAGCATTGAAACAGAATGATAAAATACAATGCACTTAATTAGTATCTTTTTTTGTCTATGCTCTTTTCACCTGAAACAAAGCTACAATGTATCCAGAACCAAGTTTCCTCCCTCAGCTCAGCAGACAGTCCCTTCCACCTTCTCTCCTTCATCTCCCATGGGTGGTTTTCCTGCAGCTCCACCTCACCACGGTGGCTCCCAAGACACAGCACTGCTGGGTTCCTTCTGCCTATAAAGTCTTCTTCGGATAATTCACACTGACCTCTTTAAACTACTCAGTTTCTAGTCTAATTTTGATGCTCCTCTTCTGAACCTCCTTGATTTCTGTTCCATGCTATCCATACCCCATGGGCTCTGGAAATCACTTCCCTAGCACTGAAAACAGGAGACGGACGGAGTCAGGAATATGACTTAGGCATATAAAAGACACACCGGAGCCTTGAGCAAAAGAGGCTCAGGAATTGCACCCAGACCCTGAGTTCAAACCCAGCACCAGCAAAGGAAAAAATGGGGGACACTGGGTTGAGAGAAAGATGGGGCACAATTCACCCTCCGGTCTACGGAGCACTTAGAGGACAGAGGATTGTGCTGCAGTGGACATGGTTGTGCTGGTTGCTTTAGGAGGCTGGTCTTTGTGTTCTACTGGATAATGTCCAGGATCGGGACTGCTGGATCATAGGTCACATGGCTTCCCTTATTTGTGTTCATTAGAATGTGCCTACAAGTTTGCAAATAAACACACTGAATGATTTTTAAATGTGTCTACATATACACTGAGGATAAATTACATGGTCTCTAGGCATTCAAACACTGAGGCCAAAGGAGGACATGCAGGTCACGGGAGGCGCAGCAGCTATGTGCATGCGGTCATGTGAAATGCTACCCGCTTCGGGCACGTGCTTTCCCCACGCGCAGCCGGGCAGCACTCGGTAATACAAACTTCTCTTCCTGCCTGAAAAAATAAAATTTTAATAAGGAAAGGAAACAAGAGCTTGTTTAGTTGCTATTGTTTTTGTTTTCTTTTCCTTTTTGTCTGGTTAGCTTGTCTTTGAGAGGGGGCACAGAAAAGATGGAACAAGGGTGAACAAATACGCCAGCGGCACTGACTCGCTAGCACTACCTGGAAAAGGAATGCACAGATTGTGGGTGGGGATGGGGAGACAGTGTTCATAAAGAATTATACTCGCAACCCTCGGCGTATCACCTCTACCATAACAATGAAATATTTCAGAAAAGAAAAAACAAAAGCACTAATTCAACAGGTATGTTTTAAGTACTCACTGTTCAAAGCACCAGAGACGCGGCAGTAAATGAAACAAAAGTGCACTTCCAGCCAGGAGCTCTGCTGCCCCTGCCTGGGGCATCCGAGAAAACACTGCCCTGCCCTAGATCTGCCTCTCGCTGCAACACATGTCCTGGACACTTCTGACACCCCCCTCCGTCCAAGAGCTAAGATCAACAGGAGTGGCCACACTGGTAGCACAGCGAGGGGTCACGAGGTCCCTCACAGGGCAGCCAGGTGGCCTCCGCCCAGCTGGGCTCCGCAACCCTTTCAAGGCAGGGAGACTGGTCTGATGGATTTCAGACAGAAGGCAGAAAATGGGAAGCCAGAAAGAATTCAGGCAATGACTGATCCTTATGAAGGATCCTAAGAATCGGAATTAGAGAGTTAATAGACGTGAGCTGCTTCACAAAAATACCAGCCTTACTAAATGATGCGGCAAAGGTTTCACGATAGTGAGGAGGCCTGGTGGACGTGAAGAGTCTTCCTAAGTTAAAGGCACTGGACATCTGGGTACAGGACTGGGCTTCCTTGTACATGTGCTGATTGATGGGCTTAGAAAGATGTCTCGCCTGCCAGAGAAATGCCCGCTGTAAAACCTTACCCAGGGTGCTGTGTGGCAGTGATACTCTGACAGAAGTGTGGCTCGTGGACTTTGCTATCCTTAGATTTCTCCCTTGAAAATTCTAGCGTGCTTATCACCCTAGTAGTTAATCATCTGACTATCTCTAGTTCAGCCTTCCATGGCTCCAGGAACTTTACAAGTCACTCAAAGATAAATGCTCCCTGCCAGAAAAGGCCTTAAAATTGAATGTTAGAAAGGTTTCCCTAGAGTGGGTAATAAGCACTTCCTTAACTATCCCTAGACTCAACCCCATCTCCTACCTCTAAAAACAGGCCTCTGGACAGTGCCTTTGCCCAGCTTAGGTCTTCCTGAGAGAAGCCGCTAATTTAGAAATCAACAGAACACAGTCTTACCCGGATTCCACTTAAGTGAAAAACAAGAAAACTGGAGAGTGCTGGAAGGCAGCAGTACTGCTCAGGTCCAAGGACAGTGCAATGGCTACCTGGTCCTCACCCCCAGCATGACCCTTTTACATTTCCCCTTCCTGGTGTATGAGAGGGAACGGCTACATGATTGATGACCAATAATCAAACGCCGCTTCTATCCTCATTCCTGAACATACATCAGCCACCTCTCCAGTGCTTGGCAAGGACAGCTCTCAAGGTCACAGGCAGCAAGCCCCAGCTGGTGGAGAGGCAGAGCACAGAACTGCTTGCCTTCCATCTCCTTTTGTGTCTCCAGATCAGAAGATGTTGAGAAACTTCTAGTTCTTACCCATTTTGAATGAGTGTAAAGACACTGACCTCCAGAGGGGTGAAGCAGCTTGCTCCCAATCACTTAGTGAAGAAGCAGTAACTGTTTCATTAACAGGGACAAGGTTTGCACTTGGATTACACGCAATACCACAACATCTCTTCACTCCACTTTCTATCCTAATGATGGACGCCAGCACCTTCTGGCTTATTCCATGAGGAAACGCACAGCTCTGTTGGCGGTCACCAACCACGAGGGAGAGGAGAAAGCGTCAGCACGCTCTGCTCCCGGCTGCTCAGGATTAGGATTGCTGAGCATCGCTCCCGCCATGTGCACGTGGACTGTAGCCACGTGTCGATGCTTCACCAGGAAAGCAATCTGCAGGTTTAAGTAGTGTGCGACTCAGAGACAGCAGCAAGAACAGTAAGGGTTTTCCAGCCTGATGCTCTGGTCTGAGTGCTCGCTGGAGGTGTGGAAGGAGGTGAAGCTGGGGCCCTCCAGACCTGAACTCTCACAAATGCTTACTGCCTTTTATAAAGTAATAATAATAACTAGTATTAGATTGGACTTCTGTGCCAAGCCCTATGCTAATAGATATATTTATATATGTTTATGTGTATTTATATACATATTTATTTAAAGTCTCCTAAGAACCCTTAAAGTAAGTGCTACTTTCCATTGTTTTACAGATACAGAATCTGAGGAACCGTGTCACAAACGACATGCTCAACGTCACCCATGGAGTGACCCACAACTGGCCGTGTGGTTAAGCCAGGAGGAATCTAGCTCCAGACCTCAGGCATTTAGTGGCAAAGTTTCCCATAATGAAGTTATCACACTAGCTGCTCTGCCGCCTTCTCTCTGCTCATCTATAGCACAGACAATGTTTACTAAAGGCTACATTTCCCAGCCTCCCTCACAGTTAGGTCAGGTTGGGTCCCGTGCCTAGTTCCTGGACAATTAGCTAAAGGTGGGAATTACGTGAGCTTGTCTACGCCAGACACTTAAGTATATCCATAAAGCTCCTCTTCCTCTTCCATGGGGTTTAGGAGACGCAGGTTCTAGATGACAAAGACACAAAAGCAGGCAGTTGTGTGAGTCACTGCTTGAAGAAGAGCCACTTAGAAGTGCCATCTAAGAAAGTCCTACCAGGCAGTGCACAAGAGGGCACACACACTAACGTGAGCATGACATAAAATATGAAGCTGAGCCACTGAGGTTCCAGGATTGGTTTGTAGCTATAGCCTGACCAACAATTCTAGCATGCTCCAGGGAGTCTGCCTCCGGGCTTAACTGATAGGGCCCGTTATGGTCTGCACCTGCTTCTAACATGCTTTCAACAATAGTGTGGCAACATTTACACATCTAGGGGAGAAAAAAGTGAGCCTCAAACTCTGACTCACAAAGATACCTTTGAGGTGGAAAGACATACATGACAGACATGTCAGACATACATGACAATGCCAGGACCATAGAACTTCTGGAAGAAAAGGTAGGCAAAAAGATTTAAAGCAGAGTGAAGTACAGCATGGTTCCATCTTCATGTAACAGCAGACCACATGATCCATGGGGGGGGGGGGGAGCATGCCGCTGCTCGCCAGGGGCCGTCACCTGACACGGGACAGGACGGGCCCTCTGGTCCTTCCCGTCACAGCGACGGCCGCGTAGGCTCCCGCAAGCAAACGTACACCTGGAAGATGTACGCTTTCCACCGCAGGAAACACCTCACTTCAAAAACAATGCCGCCTCACATCCGAGCGGACGCAAACCACTTGCACAGCAAGGACAGGCATCTCCATCGATGACCCCACAGTGGAGATCTTCACAGTGGGTCAGAATGGGCCACCCCCGTTCAGGTCCAGAGCCTGGAAAAGGACCTCTCTGGTTTTACCTGGAACCTAGCTAGCCACAGTCCTCTTACATTTGCCTTCATTGTATCTAGCTGATTTCTCTCTGTTAAAGATGGCAGTATCCAATATGCCCTGTCTTTCCATCCCAAGCCCACTGTGTTCACATTACCATTCATGATTTTGCCAGATACAGAGCCCCCACCCCGCTGGCCCCAGACTGGCGAGACATTTGAAAAAGCACCTACAGTAACTGCCCTTCTGACCACGTGCCTCACATCAAGCAGTTCTGAGTGCTCGGCAGACAAAGGTACTTGCTTCCACAGAGGTAGTGCAAGCCCCATTCTTCAGGAAAGAAACAAACGTGTAAATCTTGAAATGTTTCCATAATCACACCCATTTTATCTGACTCTGAAGCTAGATATTCATTAGATACTGTTTGTTTTCAATAAGAAAAACAGCTATCTTATTAATAAGTCAGTGATAACAATAAACATGCAAGATAATTCTTTAAAACAAATAGCTGCACTTTTTGATTTAGAGCAAGGGGCATCATTATGCTGGTTCTGGTTGGTCCTGGGTAAAGTCCAGGGGGCAAATGTCACAGAGCAGCCGAACCAGCTGCTGCTGAATGACATAGAAACCCACATAGAGTCTCCACATAGCCCAGACACAAGCCTCCACTGTTCACTTCTGCTCATGGAATGTTCCAGGCATGGCAGTTCACGCTTTTGAGAAAACATTACCATTTCATTACCATTCAGAGAACGAATTTGCTGGGTTTTTTGTTTGTTTGTTTTTGGGTCCAGTCGTGGGGCCTGAACTCTGGGTCTGAGCGCTGTCCCTCAGCTCTTCAGCTCAAGGCAAGCGCTCTACCACTTGAGCCACAGCACCACTTCTGGTTTTCTTTTTCTGCTTATGTGGTGCTGAGGAATCGAACCCAGGGCCTCAGGCATGCAAGGCAAGCACTCTACCATTGAGCCACCTTCCCAGCCCAAATTTGCTGTTTTTTTAATCCCAATGAGATTCAGTTCAGGCCACCAGATACAACTTCAAACTCTCCCTAAGAGAACTGGTGTTGAATCTTTCATAAGTATTTCCCACTTCCCTTTGGCTAGGGAAGACAGGGAGCTGAGGGGCGGGGGAGAAGAAAAGAGTAGAGAGGGAGGGAGGGAGGGAGGGAGGGAGGGAGGGAGGATGAACACAGAGAGGATTTTTACTAGGACACCTTGGAAACTACTGGCTAAATGAAGAATAAGTTCACCTGCCAATCAATCTGAGGAGAAAACCACTTTGATATGCAATTATCCAGATATTGGGATCCAGGGTTAAAGGCTGGAATTTTGTTTTCTTGTAAATGTTACTCATCTTCCTCTTAGTTGCCTATGTTTTTACATCTCACTACTGCTTAGCTGTTCCGCTGCAGATTTCACAGGAAATAAAAAGATACCAAATTGAAGCCAGACAATTTTATTTTCTAACAGCATCCTGCATAAAAGCACTGAGAAGAAAGTGGTAAAATAAGATTTCTTCTCCTTAGTTATCTGCATATTTCAACCACTCAGGATAGCTCCTAGTCTCCTGTTCTTTGCTTCTGCAATGACATATTAAGTATGCTTTACCTTCCCGTTTTATCTTGTGCTTTACAAAGTGCCATGAATGCCGCCACCTTTGAGCTAAGGCCTGAGTCAGATCCTACCTAGTCTTAGGGGGGAAAAAACACCATAGGATGGAAACGTGCCACAGAACAGCAGTGGTTTGCTCCCTCCATGTCACCTCGTCTGACCTTTCAACTTAGCTCTCTCAGGCTTTGGTTTCTTAAGACTATTTTCAAGGAAATGATGTTTTCAGAATCACCTGTCATTAAAGCCGTTTACACGTGAGGGTCCCTGAGGACGGACTCTTCCTCCGGGTGATGGAGCCCACAGCAAAGGATGTGCTGCCGGAGGGCACATTCTAAAGAACATGGCTCTGTCTGCCTCTCGCTGCTGGAGTGGCTGCCGTCACGCGAGACAGACTGAACCGTCCGCTACCTTCCTGCGTCTTACACCCTCAATACAATCAGAGTGGATCGATTTGAGGGCACCCACGTTAACTGTTGGAGAACCGCAAGAGAACTAAGCACTGTGCTGCTAAGATCACACACAGCTTAGAATGTATCAGAACACAAATCAAGTCATTTTCTGGAAACTACCCTGGACCCGCCAACAGCTACCACAGTAACTGGAACAGCTATTGTGTCAATACCTGAAAAACTTCTAGAATACATACAGAGAATTTATTCAATAGTGTGTCATCAACACTTGCTATTTCTCCTACACATAGACTGACCACCTACTATGTCAGATACTTTGCATAACTTATTCAGTTAGCCCTCCCAATACGTTATGGATTGGGTTTTAGTCTGTTTCACAGAAAGGGAAATCTGGCTCAAAGTAGTTAAGTAACTTGTTGAAAGCACGCCATCTGGTAGGTGAATTAGGAAAACATGTATCACATCATCTGCATCTTTTCTGACATTTATACAAAAAGGAGGCTGAAATAAACAGGGCTTATAAGAAACCCACATGGAGATATACCCAACACAGAAGCTGACAGATACTAGGATTACTTGATCAGGGTCAGACAGAAGCAGAAGGTTATAGGTGAATTCACAGAAAAGAAGAAAAAAATGATCAGGATTCACCATTCCTGGAAACCTAACTCAAAGGGAATGAAGCAGGCGGCACATTCACTGGCGTGAGTGGGACCCCGAGAAACACGAAATGCTCTCCTGCCCGCTAGGGGTGACACTGGCAAAGCAGAGCCCTGGCTGCAAGCCTGGTCACTCGGGCGTGGCTTACAGCCAGCCTGGCAAACACACAAAACCCCTCTCGACCAACTGTTTGAGCAGGGCTCATGCCAGTCATCTCAGCCGCTGGGAGGCAGCGATCGGGAGGACTGCAGGGCCAGGAAAAGTGAAAAAACGGGAGGATGGGGATCTAGGTGAAAAGCAAGACCCTGCCCCCAAATGGCTGCTGCAAAGCGGGTAGAGGTGTATATAGCCCAGTGGTAGAACGCCTGCCTACAAGTACGCATCCCTGAGTTCAAACTCCAAACACCAAATGAGAAGAGAAATAGCCAGAGCATTCCCATCTTTAAACTGGGATAGCAACAGCACCCCTCCGGAACACCGCCCTGAAGCCTGAGTGGGTGACTCAGGCAGAGCGCCGCTTGGTGCCTGGATGCATGAGGAGCATCCACAAATGTAAGCTCCATGTGCACAGTAGCTTCATGAGGGGAAGGACCTACCTGGCTAGAGTAAGCTTCTATCGCAGCCCTCCAGGCTTAAGTAGCGTGGCTAAAATGCTATAAACACAAACTAGCAGGTGCTCCGGAGAGCTCAGACAGAGCCCAAGGTGTACTGCTGGCTCTGTTTACCTGCCCTCTGCAAACTGTATTTTACAGGAGGCCCTCAACTCCTAGGGCCACGTGTCTCCTTCGGCCTGTGTTCCAGAGGGTGGACAGGAGCCCGTGCCCCGCTCGGTGACGGTCTGTCCACCTCCAAGCTCTCCTCTTCCCTGATGCCTTGTCTGCTGAGAGGCAAGGCCAGGCAGCCGCAGGAGCTCCACACTGGAGGCCAAAGCTCATAGTGCTGGCTGACCCTTTGTCTCTCACCTCTGCACCTTCTTGTCTTTTCCCTTATTCACACACACGAAAAATGCACATCCTCAACAGAGCTATCCTAAGAGACTGTGTGTGTGAATGCTCTTGATAAATAATCCTTTTCTGTTCTAGGCACACCTATTCATTCACCAAATAGTTTCTGAATGTCTTCTGCAGGTCAAAAAGTATTCTTGAAACTGAGGATCAAGCAGGGGATCAACACAGACAAAGATAAATCCCTGCCTGATGACGCTTATACTGCAGGGTCTTTCCTTCTTTAAAATGTAGGCAGTTGAACTGGGGGGGGGGGCGCATCTCTAGCAGCTTCCACCTGAGCTATGCGTCATCATCATTTCCAGTGTGGTAAGTCTGACTTCCCTGCTTACCTAAAGATGGCTTGAATTTGACTCTGCCTGGCATCTGCCTGAGGCTCAGCTTCAGCTGGTTCATCCAGACACTTCACTTGCCTTTCTCTATCTTGGCTCCCAGCCTTGCTTGTCTTGCACCAAAGCTGCCAACATCTGAATACGAGGCTTCCCATAAACAGCTTTGCTGTAGCATGGAAATCTGGGTAGGTGTCCCACACCGAGGAGGCGAACTCTGCGCCTGGGCTGTGGTAGTGATTGCCTATGGAAGGCTGTGCCACCTACCAAGAGCAGAGTCCGCACGCTTGGCCAGCTGTGCCCAGCCGGTAAGCAGCACACTCACCAGCTGCTCCCGCTGTCCTGGGCTTAAGAGTTCTGAGCCGATGGAAACACCAAGGGGATAATCACGGCTGACTTTCTGACATCGAGATGACAGGCCTCAGAATAACTCATAAGGAGCTGGATGAGGTGGAGGTGGGCGGCCCAGGTGGGCACCGTGTCAGAGGAGCATGGGGAGGATCTGCCCACTCAGCTCCGCTCAGATGGAAATAGCCTTTTTTGGAAAATGTCTCTGCTCCTGGTTGTTATAGCAGCAGGTAGAAGGAAAAGCCTTCAGCTCTAAGACATGCTTCCAAATCAAACCGTGTGGTTGCCATGGTACCAAAGCTCCCAAAGAGGGAAAGGGAAGCATTTTCAGACACTTGTTAGAAACACAAAACATTCAGATAAATGGCAGTGTGGAAGCTGAAAGTTCATCAAGACTTTCGATTCAAGAGAACAAGCATGCACAGTGCCTAGCTTCTAGGTGCCAGGCACACTATGTTAGGGATGGATGCGGGGAGGAGTAAGACACCATCCATCCACGCCCTAAACTTCAGAGTCCAGGGGGATTATAAATCAAGGCTGGCAGAGAAACAGTTGCAAAGCTACCCAAAGCATAATACAGTATGTCACAGCTACCAAAGGAGAAGTATAAATATCTGCGCATTTATTTACTCAAAAAACATTTCAATCGAAGCTCTATTAGAGGTGCTGCGGACCCAGCGACTGCTTCTAAAATCTACAGCAGGGAGAGACCGGAGCAATGAACCATAAAGTGCACAGGTAAATGATGATGAAAAAGCATATAGATGATAGACAATGGATAGATTGATAGACAGACAAATCGATCGATCGAGGAATCAGAAACCCATCCTTGTCAGGAAGGTCACAGGCAGGATCTCACGGTGTGAGAACATCCCTGGCTGGGTAGGAGAGGCTGCTGTGAGCATGACCATGGAAGGCCAGTGAAAGCAGGCTGTGCATCACCGAGGAGAGGACCAAGAATATCCAAAGACCGGAGGCGGAGGCTGCCGCAGGTCGTCCGCATGGCTGAGGGCTGGTTGGGCCAGGCCCGCAGCGCCCGGACCAGCGAGGTCTGCGAGGTCCCCCGGGCCCCGAGCTCAGGGCTGGGAACCACCGCCTGACGCAGCCCGCCTGGGCAGCTGCTTGTTGTAATTACCAGCAATGACTGTCTGGTGATGCAGTTTCGTGTCTGCAGCGTTGCCGTAAAGACTAAATGACACATAACAGATCGCAGGTGTGAGGCTGCCTGGCAAGAGGCAAAAGCCGGCGCAGCTGAGGAGCGATGACCGTGAGGCCATTGCACCGACCGGCCTGCGGTCCCTCGGGCTGGGGCAGCTGAGGAGCGATGACCGTGAGACCATTGCACCGACCGGCCTGCGGCCCCTCGGGCCGGGACTCCCCGATGACCGTGAGACCATTGCACCGACCGGCCTGCGGTCCCTCGGGCCGGGACTCCCCGATGACCGTGAGACCATTGCACCGACCGGCCTGCGGCCCCTCGGGCCGGGACTCCCCGATGACCGTGAGACCATTGCACCGACCGGCCTGCGGTCCCTCGGGCCGGGACTCCCCGATGACCGTGAGACCATTGCACCGACCGGCCTGCGGTCCCTCGGGCCGGCGCAGCTGAGGAGCGATGACCGTGAGGCCATTGCACCGACCGGCCTGCGGCCCCTCGGGCCGGGACTCCCCGATGACCGTGAGACCATTGCACCGACCGGCCTGCGGTCTACAGGCCCCGAACTGGCCCGCAGCGGCCATGCGGACGCTGCCTCGGGGTCTACCCTGAGCCAGGTCTCCTGCTGCTAAGGTCACCATAAAACCACCTCCCAGGAGGAGCCCGGCCAGCAGGCTCCTTCTGACTCACCTGTTGGGATCCGCAGGGCTCCTCCTGGGCTGGGAGACTGCTCAGCTCTGCGGGGCGAGAGCCACAGCCAGGCCACGGTGGCAGAATGTCCCGCCCACACCGCACCGAGGAGCCACTCACCCGAGTCCCCGCCCACACCGAGGAGCCACTCACCTGAGTCCCCGCCCACACGGAGGAGCCACTCTCCTGAGTCCCCGCCCACTCTGGGCCCCGCCCACACCGAGGAGCCACTCTGATGCCCACTCTGGGCCCCGCCCACACGGAGGAGCCACTCACCTGAGTCCCCACCCACTCTGGGCCCCGCCCACACGGACGAGCCACTGAGTCCCCGCCCACTCTGGGCCACACCCACACGGAGGAGCCACTCTCCTGAGTCCCCACCCACTCTTGGCCCCGCCCACACGGAGGAGCCACTCTCCTGAGTCCCCGCCCACTCCGGGCCCCGCCCACACGGAGGAGCCACTCTCCTGAGTCCCCGCCCACTCCGGGCCCCGCCCACACGGAGGAGCCACTCTCCTGAGTCCCCGCCCACTCCGGGCCCCGCCCACACGGAGGAGCCGCTCTTTCAGGCAGGTGCTGCCGTCCTGATGGACTCTTGCACACGGAACTGTCTGCCACACGGTCAAGAGTCAGTACAATGTTTGCTGAATGTTAGCTGTTGAGAGTAACTTCCACTAGACCAGTCTGTAGCGCCGTTCTGGGGTCTATAACACCCAGGTGCTGAGTTTATACTGTAGAGACAAAGGAGCTGGAATAGAAGCCATGCGACCTCATTCCTGTCTGGCGGCGCTGGCGGCACAGCAGACACGCGCCGTCCCGCATCGGCGGGGACGCCCGCGCCCAGGACTTCCCAGTTTACGAGGTGGACACGAGCTCCATCGCTGAAGCCGTTCCGCCAGCCTGGAACGTTCCTCTGGTGATGTCTCAGCTCTGACTCTGCGCCTGGCCAGCCTGGAACGTTCCACTGGTCATGTCTCAGCTCTGACTCTGCGCCTGGCCAGCCTGGAACGTTCCAGCTCTGACTCTGCGCCTGGCCAGCCTGGAACGTTCCTCTGGTGATGTCTCAGCTCTGACTCTGCGCCTGGCCAGCCTGGAACGTTCCACTGGTCATGTCTCAGCTCTGACTCTGCGCCTGGCCAGCCTGGAACGTTCCTCTGGTCATGTCTCAGCTCTGACTCTGCGCCTGGCCAGCCTGGAACGTTCCTCTGGTGATGTCTCAGCTCTGACTCTGCGCCTGGCCGGCCTGGAACGTTCCACTGGTGACGTCTCAGCTCTCTGCGCCTGGCCAGCCTGGAACGTTCCTCTGGTCATGTCTCAGCTCTGACTCTGCACCTGGCCAGCCTGGAACGTTCCACTGGTGACGTCTCAGCTCTCTGCGCCTGGCCAGCCTGGAACGTTCCTCTGGTGATGTCTCAGCTCTGACTCTGCGCCTGGCCAGCCTGGAACGTTCCTCTGGTGATGTCTCAGCTCTCTGCGCCTGGCCAGCCTGGAACGTTCCTCTG
>NW_012267239.1:11983806-11993809 GCF_000151885.1 Dipodomys ordii | reverse complement strand
TGGCCAGCCTGGAACGTTCCTCTGGTGATGTCTCAGCTCTCTGCGCCTGGCCAGCCTGGAACGTTCCTCTGGTGATGTCTCAGCTCTGACTCTGCACCTGGCCAGCCTGGAACGTTCCACTGGTGATGTCTCAGCTCTGACTCTGCACCTGGCCAGCCTGGAACGTTCCTCTGGTGATGTCTCAGCTCTCGCTCTGCGCCTGGCCAGCCTGGAATGTGGACGTCCTGTTTGTGCTTCCTGTGCACTGCGCTATGGGTGCACCAGCCATAGCGGAGGTGGGATCTTGCGATCTTTTTTGTCAGGCTCCTCTCCACCTCCCAAGTAGCTAGGATGGCAGGCATAAGCCCCAACACCCACCTTAGTGTGAACTTGGCAAATGATCAGTACCAAGAGATATTATATTTTAGGAAGAAATTACATCTTATTACTCAACGAATATTAACAAAACACATTGGGTCTACCATTAGGCAGATTCCAGCACTGCGCACAAGCTCTTTAATGAAGCCAATGAGGAGTTACTGTTTTGGGGAGCAAGCTTACAAGGATGAACCAAAACCTCACCTTCAATGAGGCCATTAAGCTTTCATTTCCTTTGGGTCCCAATTCTACACAGTAATACCATTTTGTAAAAACCAACAGTAAAACTACAGCATATAAGTATATGTGTTTGAAGTTAAGCTTGTGAGAGCATTTTAAGACCTTTGGCAGAGAATTTTTTTCAATCTTAAAAGAAGATTGCTAGAAGCTGCCATCTTTCAAAATCTTTCTAACCTTTTTCTATTCCACTAATCACTGCTCCAAAGCCTGAAAATATCAAGAATTACCATCATAAAGGAAAGATGACATCTTTCCGAATCACTTGGTAATCAAGCTGCTGTAGCCTGGCCAGATTATCTGGAATGGGAAACAAAACCTGTTTCCACTCCTGAGGCGGGGCACCTCCCCGCTCAGTCGTTTATCTAAAAAGGGGGGGAACCCAGAATGATAATAAATGGCAGAGCTATTTAGAAAATATGGAGATGAAAGACAAGAAATAACACTCTAGGGAGAAGAAATATTTTCTACCAACAACCATTTTCCTTTCTGAGACTGGAAAATAGATAAGGATGACCATGAGTCAGTTGGAAGAAAGAAAGTGTAGGAAAACTCAGAAGACAGAAAAGTAAGAGCATCTGAGAAGTCAAACTGGGGTGGAGGAAGCACAAAATAGTGACAAAATAACCCAAAATAAATTCTCTTGTATGATTCATCAGAAGGTGCCATCAGAAGACAGTTCAGAGAGAAACACAAAAGGAGGAGCTTGACAGACTGTGAAGGAGACAGGGAATCAAAGAGGAAGGTTGTTTTAAGTCTGCATTTGACAACAATGAGTGGGCAGGAAAATGGGGAGATTGTGTGGGAGCAGAGAGCTACCGCAGGTTTCTGAAACCCAGGGCTTTCAGAGAACCTGTTCTCTTTTCTTCTACCTCAACAATGTTGTGAAGCACCTTCCTCCTCACAGACAGATCCAGGCCTGGCTTAATGAGCGTCTTGCAGTAAGGAGGTGGGATGGTAGGAAAATAGTGCTCCCAGATACCTATTCTTATTTCCATGTGGTGGATGCTCATTTCTGCTTTACTTAACTGGAATAGGACAAACTGTTGTAAGCAACTAACTCTGCCCAGTTTTTTGTGTTCTTTTTCCCATGCTTTTTGCCCATGTAATACTCCATGGTGCCTGGGGACCTCTTCCATGATCACAGTTAGTCCCCCAGCATCAAAAAGGATTCAGGGGACAGGGTTTGAGTAAAACTGAACGCTGAGTTCATATACACAAGAGATACTTTTGCCTGCTGAAAATGGTTATGAGGTTGAACCTCAATGGAGCCTATGGAGGGAGAAATTCACAATCTGATTTAAGAGCAACATAAACCAGAACTCTGAGACAACACTCAGGTGACTGGAACAATTCATTCTAAAATTGTGACATTTATGGAGGTTCCTCAAAAGACTCCACATAGAGCTCCCCTATGACCCAGCAATCCCACTTTTGGGCATTTACCCAAATGTTTACAAACAAGACCACACTAAAGCTACCAGCACGACTATGTTTATTGCAGCCTTATTTACCATAGCTAAGATATGGAACCAACCCAGACGCACCTCAGTAGATGAATGGATCAAGAAAATGTGGTATATATACACAATGGAATTCTATGCCTCCATCAGAAAGAATGACATTGCCCCATTTGTTAGGAAATGGAAAGACTTGAAAAAATTCTATTAAGTGAAGTAAGCCAGGCCCAAAGAAACATGGGTCCCATGGTTTCCCTTATTTGCAATAACTAGTATATGTCTGAGTCAAGCAGAAAAGGTCAGATAAGTTGATGTTAGGGAAATGAACCCTAAGATATGTATTGAAATGTTTTTTTCTTTCTTGCGATTGTTTCTAACATATTTATAAGATGATTTCTTTGTTGCTTTGTATGTCCCTCCCCCACGGTATAACCCCTGCTTTCACTGTATTTGATGTCGGCAGAATTTGTGGAGGGAAAGGGAAAAAAACAAATCGTTTAAATAGGGATACAGGTGGACCCATTGCAACAATGAGACATACAAGTCGTTATGTCGAAAGCGAACTTTACAACTTTGGTGGGGGGGGGAAGGTTGGCGGGGGCGAGGGAGGCTGGGAAGGGATGGGAAGGCTACAATGCTTGATAAGAAATGTACTCATTATCTTGCCCATGTAATTGTAACCCCTCTGTACAGTATTTTCACAATAAAAATAATAAAAAATAATAAAATAATAAAAATAAAATTGTGACATTTTAAAGAAAAGCATCATTTTTTCTGGTTTTGACTTTGAAAGAGGAGAATTCCAAAAGAGGAAAGTGATTGGAACAATTTGGCTTTTATTTCCCTAAACAAGATCATTAAGTAGTAATATAATTCTTGAAACTACAGACTGGTTTTTCCCTAAAAAATGATTTTTAAACTACTACAGAGAGTAGACACCCTCCATCTTTTTTTGGGGGGGAGGAGTCTGGTCGTGGGGCCTGAACTCTGGGTCTGGGCGCTGTCCCTCAGCTCTTCAGCTCAAGGCTAGTGCTCTACTACTTGAGCCACAGTGCCACTTCCGGCTTTTTTTTCCTGCTTATGTGGTGCTGAGGAATCCAACCCAGGGCCTCATGCATGCAAGGCAAGCGCTCTACCACTGAGCCACCTTCCCAGCCCCCCTCCATCTTTTGATATTTAGTTCTGATGTTTAGCCAGTGGCTGTCTACTCATCACAGAGGTAATAAAGGGAAGCTGGTAACAAGGTCTACGCATCAATGTAAGGCAGCCATGAGAAGCCTTAGTTCAGCTGAGAAGGGCGAACATGTCTGATTCTCTTACAACTTTCAGAAGTTTTAGCTCTAAAAAGTTTTAGCATTCTTTCTGAATGTGCTTGAAAACAATGTTCTGTGATTGTTGGACGTCTATCTTTTTAAAAGTTTATGTTCTTGTGAAGATGCTGTGCAGAGGGGTCACAGTTACATGAGTGAGGTACTGAGTCCACTTCCTGTGAGCATGGTTCCCCCTCCTTTGTTTTTCTCCTGCCATCCCCTCCCTCCCCTCCTTCCCCACTCCCCTCCCCCTCCCCCCACAAAGCTGTAAAGTTCGTTTCCAACATAGTTGTATGAATATCTTCAATTGTCTCATTTCTCTTATATCCTTATTTGTCGCCTGATCAATTAAAGTATCTCACTGATGCAGTGACAGCTTTTGTCTTGTGTCTTTATACGTGCCGGTTAGAGGAGCAGAATCTCTGAGTTGTTGTGGTGTGGTGGTGGTGATTCTGGGGCTTGAACTCAGGGCCCGGGCGCTGTCCCTGCACTCTTCTGCTCAAGGCTACAGCTCTACCACTTTGAGCCACAGCGCCTCTTCCAGTTTTTGAGCAGTTCATTGGCCATAAGACTCTCACAGAACTTTTCTGCCGGGCTGGCTTTGAACCACGATCCTCAGATCTCAGCCTCCTGAGCAGCTAGGATCAGAGGTGTGAGCCACCGGCGCACAGCCCTCATCTTTAATTCTGTTTAAGGTTTTCTGCTCATGTATGTAGCCGCTCTGAGAATCTTGTCTCTGACTTGAGCCCCTGGTCCCTCCTTCCAGATAGTCAGACCACTGAACTTCGCACTGCCTGCTTCTCCTCTCTCCTTTACTTGCTCTGAAGTTGTACATTCTTTCTTCCTTCTTTCCTCCCCTCCCATCTAAACTTCTTTCCTTTTCCGATCTTCTAGGTCACTCTAGAAGGTTTAACCTACATATTTAACTTAAAGTCTCAGTGCAATATCTTTACCTTCCTACAATAATAAAAAAAGGACTTAAGAATTCTCTGGCATCAACTATCTCCCTCTTCTGATGTTACCTAATTCTAAGTTGTTATCTAGAATTTAGGACACATGCTGATCTTTTTTTCTTCTCCACAATTTAAACATATAGGTGTCCTTCAAACTTGAATTAATTCTGTTTCTCTTCCCATCTCTTTAAAATCCTCTTTATGAGGTCACTTTTATTCCTTAGGAACTATATACTCTAGCCAAGTTCTGTTAATAGCCAATTTCTCCAGTTTGGTCTAAAAATGTCTTATGTAATCTTCAGTTTACTACATTTTATAGATTATGTGTGCTTCTGTATGTACATGTCCACACACACACACACACACACACACACACACACACACACACACACACACACACCACAGCAAGACAGCTCCAGGCATTGTCATTACAAGCAAAGTTAAGAGTCTATTTCTAGTTAAACAACTAATTTGCTGCCAAAATTACTTCATTAAGCCTGTCTATGCTCCAGTACATCCCCCTAAAAAGAGGGAATTATCTAGCGAGCTTCCTTAGAAGAACATCAGCAGTAAGGTAATAGGTGGATGAATTCAAAGACAGGTTATTTTGCCTTCTTCACTATGTGGATATATCCTGAAGTGCTGAGGCACCAAGAACATTCAAATTAGTCTATGAAAGAGAATGGAACCATTTTAACAGTGTATTCTTCCCGAAGATCCAAAGCACGTTTGTCTAGAGAGACATTATCAAGGCTAATTATTTCACAAGTGTACGTTAAGTTGGAGAGGGAGGCTGTGTTCTGAACGCCAGCCACAGGCCCTGTCCATGGTGCCGGTGACGCCGCGCTCTGCAGCGATCTTCTCTAGGCAGGGGACATGGCGCAGCGGGTGAATGGAGAGTCTGCGGGGCTGGCAAACAACCAAAGGAGTTAACTTGCAGGGGACAGCCGCTACTTTGACCTTAAGCTTCCTATGCATGGAACCCTCTGGCACAGACTCTTACTTGACATACAGGTATTGATATTTCCAGGAGAAGGCTGGAAATAGAACGCCAAGACGTGAGGGAAAAGAGCAGCAGCAAAGCTCCACTTTCGAAGGATTATCTGGGACGCTGGCGCAAATGGGTGGCTGCTCAGCAGGACCAGTGTCCTGGGCTCTCTGGCCCCAAGACCCCGAGGAGGAATAATCAAAGCTTGGGTAAAATGTAGAAGTCACGGCCGTGGCTCTGACGTGAGCTCATCCACAAAGCCACAACAATAAGCTCAAGATGGTATAGAATCGCCGCCTAGAGCAGCTCCCCTCCTGCTGCGAGGAAAGGCCTAGGAGCAAGGTGAGACGTCCTTCATTCCACTGGGAAGGCCAGGCCGCGGCCAGCCCAAGTTCCCCGACAGCCTGCCACCTCTCACGTCTCTCACTACTCCAATCTCTGTGCAAATACAGGAACCCGGGTCCTAAACAACCTTTTATCATGCATATTTATATAGATCACTTTATCAGTACCACAGGGTCGTAAACATAGCTTTTTTGGTTCTCATAATTTTGAGGTTTAATTGCATCGATGTTAGCTTGTTCTCCATTAATTAGAGAATCAAGTAAACTTTAGGATCTGGAGAACGGAGTTAAATTCTTCCCGTGCCTTTCACTCTTTTCTAACCCTAGCACTTTCCTGTACTGAGTGCTCAGCAAAAGCTAGCTGGTTAGGGGAATGAGGAACAATGTCTCAGCAGCAGTGGTCGGCCCCAGGCCTTGGCCTAACTGTAAGCGTCTTAATGTTCTTTAGAAAGACAGTAGTTTTGACAAATCAGTAGACAACTGAAATATCGTATTAACACATCCAATGGCATATTATATACACCTAACCCCTGGGTTCGAGGGGAGGGTATTCTATGTCTTTTTTTTTTTTTTGTCGGTCGTGGGGCTTGAACTCTGGGCCTGGGCGCTGTCCCTGTGCTCTTCAGCTCAAGGTGAGCGCTCTACCACTTGAGCCACAGCGCCCTTGTGAGGGGAGGGTATTCTAAAACCCCAATAACGGTGTCGTTTACTTTTCGTTCATTTGGGAAGCTCAGGCGTGCTCTGGTTCTGGGATGCATCTTCTTATGTGTCTTCTGCATGACGTGGCCCTAGCACAACCAGGAACCAGAGCAACGCCCACAAACAACCTGCACTGCTGCCACCACTGACCAAGAGCTGCGAGCTGGCTGCTGCGATCAGTACAGCCTGACCTGGAACCACAACACATTAACCCTGGACATGACCACACACACACACACACACAGCCCCAGGTTTTCACTTGCAACTGCTTCGAGGTGCAGGTGGAGAGCCATTGAGCTACAAATTATGGAAAGTAAACAGCTTAATGACACCCCCCCCCCGGCCACCAACAACCAGCTCCTCCTATATCACTGGAAGATGAACAGCTGCTGGGGAGGGAGCAGTATCAACCACTGAACTACGCAGGTACTATTTACCACACGCTCCGTGGTAGTACACCTGCACAGAAAGGAGCCAGCTCCGGAGTGGTAAAAAGTATGAATACCCTTAGCTCAGACATGAGGGCAGAACCAAGGGCCCCTCATTCAGCCACCGACAAACCAGAACTCACACTCAGAGCAGCCTCACCTCACACTCCCGGCTCAGAGGCCGGCAGTCAGGTCACGCTGGTGAGGAGCTGCACATGGTGCTGGCACCAAAGAGACCATCAACTAATCGTCAGTGGTTCAGGAGAAAAATCAGACACATCATGGAAAAATCAACGTTGTGACTGGGCAGAACTTGCACTAATTACAGTCATTCATATGAATTGTGTACAATCATGCCTAATTGCAGAGGTAGCATAATAATATTTACATTCAAAAATAACTATGTCAGAATAACTGGTCTAAGATTTGTCTAATTAGAATAGTAGACACTACACAGATGCAACCAGACACCAAGATTGCCCAGGACCTAATATGCACACCTTCCTCCAGTTTCCTGTTATAAGAAACATAACACTGGACAAAGGGTAAACAATGGAAGTCTAATTCTTCATCGTCCAGGAGGCCGGAACTCTGGCATCGGGCCCTGGCATCCAGTGAGGGTCTTCTTGCTGTGACAGACCACAGCAGGGGGTAAGGGCACACTGTGGGACAGAGAGGAGGTGGTAGCCTCCGTTTCTCTTCTTCTTATCATTCACTCCATCACTCACCTCCTGACTAACCTAACCCTACGCACCTCTCAAAACCCCCACACCTCCATCAACCTATGAATTGAAGGGTTAGGTTTTCAGTACACAGCCACGCATGTGTGACATCTTCATCACCTTCCATACCTCATAAAATATACTTAGACTGGCCTCAAACTCCACATCAGATGGAAGGAAATCAGACAGGCCTGGTCTGGAGGGTTCTCGGCTGTGACTGCAGCCGGGCTACTCCTGTGAGTTAGCGAGCACTGCCGCCGCTCCGTAGATCAGGAGACAAGGCTGGAATGAGCGTTCACCACTTCAGGGAAAGCTACCGGGAAAAACAACCTTCCATGAAGGACACCAAAAGCTTACTCATTCTCTGTTAGTTGGGGAAAATCTTTCCTTTTTAAAAATTAACTGTCCCAGGTGTTTAGCCTAATTAAAACTTGAGTTGCTTTGACCAATTCTACTAGTGAAATGAAAAGCTAACTAGGGTTATCTAACCTGATGAAAAATAAGACATCATTCTTCTCTAAGACCGAATAACGCTCTGCTGTGTATGCACACCACACTTCTTTGTCCAGTCAGCCCCGGACAGGCACCTAAGCTAGTTTCCTAACTCGATTGTTGGGAACAGTGCGGCGGTACGCAGGGGTATGCATGTTTTCTCTCATACACAGGAGCTAGGTCTTAAAAAAAGAAAAAGAACATGAAAATAAAGGGAACTATTGTGTGGGAAGGAAACAGCAGGTAGGAGGTGAAGGAGGAGACTATGTCCAAAACATATTGTACGCACCCGGAAAAGGACGTCATGAAATCCAGTTAAAATTTTTGTACAAAAGTTAAAAAATACGGCACGGGGAAAAGGGAGAGAAAGAGTAAAGGATTCTTGGCAATCACACACAGTGACCAAAGAAACACACGCACTCGCAGGAGGGAGCAGAAAGGTGCGATCTCTATGTGCATCTGACCGAAATGAACTCCAGAACATGGAAACAAGAGGGCCTTTTTCATTGCTGTTTTCGTTTTTTCTTTTTGTCCTGTGTGTTCGTGTATCTGTCTTTGGAAAGTAAGGAAGGACACGGACATGGAGGGACAAAGGATGAGAAAATACATTAGTGGTACTCAGCAGACACTATGTTGAAAATGAACTACACAATTTGTGAGTGGGGATGGGAGGGGAAACAGAGAACACTAGGAAAGGGGCGACATTGTCCAACAAGAAATGTACTCTTTGCCTGAATCACGTAACTGCAACCCCTCTGTACATGACCTCCAAAATAAGTTTAAAAAATTAAATATTTGTAAAAAGAGTAGCAGGAGCAAATATGACCAAAGTACATACATGCATGTATGGCAATATCACAGTGAAATGCCACTCTCCGCACAAGTGATATACACAACATTAAAAATAGGGTCCAGAGGGTACGGCGGCACAAGCGTGTCACTGAGAGGCAGAGGCAGAAATTCAGAAACTGTTGTTTGGGCAACAATAGCCCAAACATGCAGGGAGCACGGCTTACGTGACAGTGAGCCTAGTGTGAACAGGGTCCTTGGCCTGCAAAGCAAACAACAACGACGACCAACAAGACTCCATCCACCTGCAGGTGTGCCCAGACTTCCTCTCGCCCTGTCCCGCCTGGAGGATTTCAACTGCACCAGCATCTTCTCTCACGAGAGAGAAGGCAGCCCTAACAGGGCTCCAGAATGGACATCTGCCCAGCTCAGATCCATGGAAAGCCGAGGGGAAAGGACAGAATAATATCCAGCAGAGACGTGGAAGGAGATGCCGGTGAGATGCCGGTGCCACCGCCCCCCTGGGCTCCCCGCCCCTTCCCACCCCCTTCTCTCCCCCCACAACCCTCTGGCGGGAAGGCAGGCCTGAGGTTCATTCTTCACATCCACAGACAAGAGAAGGGGCACAGAAGGCAAACAGCTAGGTCTTCATGGTGGGAAGATCACCGTGTTGTTAGAAATGCAAGCAACTTGCAGAGAGGACATGTCCACCCATAACACATAGGTTGAAAACAAAACCTCCCAAACACGCCAGTGAGGCTTTTGTGGTTAAAGATCCTCCAAGTCCTGTTGCCCATTCTTTCCTGTGGGAGAAGTCACGGGGCTTCTGTATAAAGGCCCTGTGCAAAGCAGTCCCTCTGAGAGCTGACCTGCCAGTCTCCACTCCGAGGCCTGCCATGGTGGCAGGCTCATTTCCATTCACAAGCCTGCTCGTATTTATAGGTAGGCTGAATGCTGTGCCTTTGTACTTTCCAAGTGTAAAAAGAATGCACAATGACATTTGGAACAGCGGGTATGACCAATGTCAATGTTTATACTGTTTGTTGAGATAATATTCATAGCTAATATTTATTGAGGACTTACTATCTATGGAGCACCCTCCATGGATTAGGTGTATTGAATCCCCACAAGCATTGAGACAAGCACGGTTATCATCCTCCTTTGATGCATGATGACACAGAAACAGAGCTAAAGAAACTCCCCCCCACCTCCCAGCCGTCCCCC
>NW_012267239.1:11981407-11981658 GCF_000151885.1 Dipodomys ordii | reverse complement strand
CCCCATTGGCCTGCAACTTTCACAGCAGCGCCCCCATTGGCCTGCAACTTTCACAGCAGCGCCCCATTGGCCTGCAAGTTTCACAGCAGCGCCCCCATTGGCCTGCAAGTTTCACAGCAGCGCCCTCATTGGCCAGCAACTTTCACAGCAGCACCCCCATTGGCCTGCAACTTTCACAGCAGCGCCCCATTGGCCTGTAACTTTCACAGCAGCGCCCCCATTGGCCAGCAACTTTCACAGCAGCGCCCCCA
>NW_012267239.1:11975643-11981057 GCF_000151885.1 Dipodomys ordii | reverse complement strand
AACTTTCACAGCAGCGCCCCCACTGGCCTGTAACTTTCACAGCAGCGCCCCCATTGGCCAGCAACTTTCACAGCAGCGCCCCCATTGGCCAGCAACTTTCACAGCAGCGCCCCCATTGGCCAGCAACTTTCACAGCAGCGCCCCCATTGGCCTGCAACTTTCACGGGAGCCCCCATTGGCTGTTTGTGGGGGTGGGCGGGGAAGAAGGCCCCCTCTCCCTGGCATCTGGCACTCGCCTTGTCTGTAAGGTTATCCTCAGCTGGTGGGCAGGACTCTAATGCCTGCCAGGAGTAACACCAGATAACTGACAATAGGATCTGTCCATACTCAGTTCTACTCAGGAAAGCTGCACCCTAGGGCTCATGCTGATGAAGCCCCATCTCACCTTTTAAAAAGCTGGGACTTTTTCTCGTGGTGTTGCCACTGAGCCTCAATTATCACAAATAAACTCTATGTTTGCAGTCCTGACTCTCGTGAGACTCCCCCTTGCAGGTGGGCCCGCCCCTCCCCCAGCTCGATTCCTGCGCCTGGACTCACTGCGTATACTTCAGAGGGTCCCCAAGAACCAGGCTCACCCTCTCCACTACGGTCCCTGGGCTCTCAGCTACCTCCAACCTAATTCCCGTTCCTACAACAACTGTCTCTGCTCAGCTGTTAATGACGCCCATCAGTAACGGTACTTGTTGAACCATTTTGCAGCTCAGTGTTTTTAATAGAGGGAATTTCTTGAGGCAATGCCTTATTCCAAAGACAGACCAAGCAGGAAAATACCAGGTGCAGGTCATGCTGACGCCAGCACCAGCCCGCACCTCCTCCCCGACCTCCCTGACGGCTCTGATGCCCTGCTCCCATCCTGGCTGGCATGCACTGCACAAAACCACCTATAAACTGACTTCAGTGGAAAAATAGATGGCCAGACAAGTTCTGCAGCAGCAGCAGCAACAGCAGCTCCCTCTCCAGAGCGCCCGCCTGTCTCCCCTGCACGCAAACGCAGCAAGCAGCTATCCCCCCAGAGGGAAAAGCTCACACTGAGTGTCATTTCTGAATCTCGTTGTAATCTGATTTCAGGATAAAGTGTTTGTTTTTCTTCTTCTTGGGCACTGAATGCCCCAAGTAGACAAGCTTATGCAGGGGCTGGTAGTCCAGAAATCAATGAAGCAGTTACTGACTAGGAGGTGGAAAGAAAAGCAGGACCAGTGGCTCAGAGCCCCCTCAAAGGACAGCAGCCAGCGACGAACGCCAAGTCAGCACTTTGCTCTCAGCCTGAGCAGGGAGGAAGTGAGTGCAAGCGAGGGGAAGGTACGGCTCTTCCATCCCGGAATTCTGCATCATCATCTCAGGGCAAAGCTTAAGTTGTTTTCTAACAGCCTGGAATCGGGAATGACATAAGGGAGCAACAGTCGGCACCATAGCAGGCCAGTAGCTGATCCAGGCAAAGGGGCCAGGACTTCTTCTCTTTCTCTTAAGTGGTATTATGATGGGGAAGCTCACTGAACCAAGGGAGACTGCAGTAGCTCAAGTGTCTTTGTCCCTAAAACACCCTGTAGGAGAGGATGGCTGGGCAGGCACCAGCCTGAGACCCAGGACACACTGTCCATCTCCGGGAAGGTGGTGCCCGGCAGCCTCGGCACTGGCCGGGCTCCTACCACCAAAGCCTCTGTCTCATGTGGTGTCTGCAAAAGGAATCTTTTCAAAGGCTGCCATTCCCCCAAGCAGATAAAAGGAAACCAGCAAAATCACTGGGAGGAAAACCCACATAGGTTTTTACAGGAATGCAGATCCTCACTGCTCTGAGGGAAAGAATGAGCTCATAGAAGAGAGCTCAGGGGACTGAGAAGCACTTTGAAAGGAAGAGCTATGGCGCTCAACAATAAAGGTACAAACCGTAGCGTTAGTCATCTCCTGAGATGACCAAGAGTGATGGAATGCTCGGTTTGGTGGCTGGAATCCTGGCGGCCTTCATGGTTCGAAGACTACCATCCCGTGGACTTGCCCTCTCTCATCTTCTCATCACACAGCTGGAGAAACGTTGGGGTTTGCGTGAGGCTAGTAGACGGTGCTGGGGATGGTGATGAACCGTGTCTGGACTGGAGGCAGAGATGACCCTCAGGGGTGCTGCCCAGTTAGAGCCAATCATAAACAGGGTCAGGCAGACACCACGGCAATGCCCTGGGAAGTACCGTGAGGTCTTCTCTCATTTCAGGTATTTATTGCTGCCTTCTGTGACACTTGTGTTAAGGCAGGGTCTCTCCATGTATATGGAAGAAGAGCAAAGAACAAAAAACAAAGTCTCTGAAGCTAATTCATGCAAGGTCACAGTGAACCAGTGCTAGAATAACAATTCCTTGAAGTTCAATTTCTTCATTACCACATTTTAGTCCTACTAGACAAATCTTGCATTAAAGGTAGCTTTAATGACAGAGTTAATTTAGATGTGTTTATGTTGAGTTGGACCTGGTAAGAATTACACATATACACAACACACACACATGTGTATAGTATTAGCATCTTAAGACAGAGGACCTCTTGTCTTACACAAGAGATGGTTAAGAATTACCCAGAGGTGATTCTATTGCTCAAGCGATAGCAATGGCTGAGCTTGGGGATTTAGCTCAGTGGAAGAACACCAGCCTGGCAAGTGCAGAGCCCTGAGTTCCATCCTCAGCTCTGCAAAAGCAAACAACCTGGAAATGGGCCAGCCACTTCCAAATTTAAAACTCCTATAAAGTACTGGTAGTAAGGTAAAGGGTAATGTAAGGCGTGAGAGACAAAGGCTTTCCTAAGAGGGGGGAATAATGATCACAAAACAAATATACTAATATACATAGCATATCTGTATGTCGTAGTGCATTTATCTACATGTCACAGACACATGACATACCATATCTATATAATATCCTAGCATATTTATATCTGTACGCACAGATATCAAGTCTTTTTAAATGCAAATCCTCTAAATGTGAATGTCATTTTTTTCACTCCAGATAAAATCCTCCCCTCTTTTCTCCCTTTCAACAACCTTTCCTTCAGATCAGCCCTAAGGAGCTGGAGAAACATTCTTATTTTTCCTCTATTCCAGTATTAGAAAACAAGTTAGGGACTTTTGAAAACCTTTGTTTCATTTCAGTGTCCTCATCCTTGCTTATTAATCGCATCAGCACAAGAAAAAGCGAGCAGACCGGGGTCGCACACCCTCCGGCTGCAGGCTCGTTCCTCCATCTTCCTGGGAGCCACACCCCGCCCCAGGTGTCTCCAAGCTTGCAGCTGACACCCCCCACCAGGTTCCACAGCTCAAGCCCCTTTGGAGAGAGTCTAGCCATGTGTGAACACTCTGGGGATACAGTTTTTCCAAACTTGATTTGATTCCTTTGGGAAGACCATTCAGCTTCTGCCCACATCTATTCGGGATACTTCCCTGGAAAGCTGGGGCTAGCAAGTATCTAGACATACTGATACCAGTCTCAAACCCAACCAACTCTGAGAAGCCAGGGGGAAGAGACTGACTGCCAAGGTGGGAAGCCCTGGGGTGACTCAGGGGTGCTCACAATTTAACCATCCAACGCGACCCAGCAGACAGCCCAGACAATGCGGCAGCCAACCTCCATTACCAGTCACCAACACTGGGACCGCCACGCTGAGGACGCCTCGAACCCCTGCCCCTGAAGGAAAAGCTACCACAGCACTGGCTTTACCCACAGCTCTATTACGTAATGAATGGCTGCGACAAGCAAGCAGCAATCCATAAACCACAAGGTGAAACTTCACTGCCCATCCTGGGGATCCCAGTCCGGGCTTTATCTGAGGCAGCTGTGAGAGGAGCCCAGCGTGGAACCCAGGAGGACCTGAGATGAGCCAGTCCTGATCGTCATCCCATGTACTAGTCTGCATTCAACAAGAGCTGCAAACGGAGTTCACAGCTTTGAACTGGGGGGCTATCTTGTGCAGACTATGACCGATCTCTAACTGAAACTATAGACATGCATGTCCTACCTCAGCCTGAGTTTAGTATTGAAACCCTCTGGTGAGATGGATTTTCTTAAAGACGAACTGAAGATGGGGAGTTTTGTCCTTTACGCGGAGACTGTGGTCTATGGGAAGGAAACAGCTTCTCCCCAGCACGGCTGTGCTGTCTCTGCCGACTGTCTGGAGATGGGATAATCGTCATTCTTCTCACTGTCACACGGGTGGCTGGCAGGTTTTCAGCTGAGCATCTTCACAGCCACACCAGTGACACGGGCTACATCAGCGCAGCAGATGGAGGGCAAGTTCCAGCCTTGAGGATGACTGATTCTGCCTGTCTGTCTGTCTGCCTACCTGCCAGTGATTTCAGATCAGAAGAGGACATGCCATGTTGAAAATCTGAAGATTTGGGGTGCAGAAGCATGGACTGAACATGTGCTGAACCTCTAAGCCCCTCGTTTAGGGCCTGCCTCCTACCTCCTGCCTTCTACTTAAGAAACAGCCGGTCTCTGGGGCTGGGAAGGTGGCTCCGTGGTAGAGTGCTTGCCTTGCATGCCTGAGGCCCTGGGTTCGATTCCTCAGCACCACATAAGAAAAAAGCTGGAAGTGGTGCTGTAGCTCAAGTGGTAGAGCACTCGCTTTGAGCTGAAGAGCTGAGGGACAGCGCCCAGGCCCAGAGTTCAGGCCCCACGACCGACAAAAAAAAAAGAAACGAAACAAAACAGCAGGTCTCCAGTGTATGTCAGGAAACAACCAAGAGGAGCACGAATGTTTAGCAGGTGTCTAACACCACACACACACACACACACACGGGTCGCTGTACACTTCTGGTTCATTGCATGCCAGCAATAATTCTAGTTACTTCGTTGTCAGTACTATCATAATAAAACAGGACACCACAATCGCTGAAAACGTGATTAGGATCTCCGATCCAATATCTTTCTGTGGTCTATTACTCTTTAAATAGGTTTCAGAGCCTACGTTCACCGTTTCCCAGCACGATTTTATTCCATGGTCAAAGAGCCATCTTCTCAGCCAGGACAATGCTCGGGCTGATTAACGCACGGCCAAAATGTTTCATTAAGTTCAAAGTGAGCCGCGTTCTCTGCCACCGCAATATTGACAGGTGATGCTGATGCGCCCACGCTCCCGCAGCCCGCGCCCCGCGCCCCTGCGCTCAGATCCGGAGTCAGGCCGGCCGCTGGGCTCCCCCTCACCCAGACTCAGCTCCGCTTCCGTCCAGAAAGTGACGGAGGGCGGCACGGGGCTGTCCTGTGGGACAGAGACCAGGGATCGCGCCTGGGTGGCGCTTCCCAGCCCAGCGCTCCCGGCTCCTTACACCTGCCCGGGGCACCGGACAAAGAGCCCTGGCCACAGGTGCATCCGAACAGCCAAGCAGCCTGATGGAGCGGGGCAGCGAGGCGGGGGGCGCGGGAGGCGGGGGGCGCGGGAGG
>NW_012267239.1:11974278-11974597 GCF_000151885.1 Dipodomys ordii | reverse complement strand
CCCCCACCCCGGGGATCCCAGAACTCCGCCCGCGGGGCGCCGGGCCGCCGTCCACGCCGGGTCCGTGTCCTCCGTGTCCCGCAGGAGGAAACTAAGCTGGCTCGGGGGGTTGCGGGACATGGTCAAGGTCACCCTGCTGAATTCCGCTCTGGGAAGCGTCCGTCGGGGCGCCCCGCGTCTAGATCCCGCACACAGTCCCAGCTCGACCTGCGTCCAGATCCCGCACACACTCGGGCTCGACCCGCGTCCAATCCCGCACACACTCCGGGATCGACCCACGTCCAGATCCAGCACGCACTCGGGCCCCCCACGCAGAGCG
>NW_012267239.1:11965013-11972921 GCF_000151885.1 Dipodomys ordii | reverse complement strand
GCAGCCCCGCCCCCGTGCCCGCCGCCCACGCCCGCCCCGCGCAGAGACACAGACACACAGACACACACAGAGACAGACACTCACAGAAACAGAGACACAGAGAGACAGACAGACACTCACTCAGACACTCAGACAGACACACTCCAGTCCTGGGACGCAGCCCAGGGCCTTGTTGGGGCAGCAGCCGCTCTGCCCCAGAGCTGCATCCCAGCTCCATCCTGTTCATTTCCATCTCATTCTTTCCAGCACTAACACACCTTTCACGTGCCTAACTAAATTTTAAAGGCCTAACGCGCTGAGGCCCGAAGATTGAAACACAGTGCATGTATTTATTTTCTCCTCTCCTGAGGACCCCCACACACAAAGATACTCTTAGATACCTTTTCCCAATAATGGAGCTTTAAAATGCTAGTGAGGGGTGGGAAGGTGGCTCAGTGGTAGCTGCTCGCCCAGCCCTGGGTTCCTCAGTACCACAGACACAGACAAAGCTGCAAATGGCGCTGTGGCTCAAGTGGTAGCGTGCTAGCCGTGAGCACAGAGAAACTCAAAGACAGTGCCCAGGCCCTGAGTTCAAGCCCCCAGATCAAGAAGAAGAAAAAAAAAAAAAGCTAGTGAAAAATGGCTACCACCACATAATGAAACATGTCATTTGCTATGCATTACATTATTCATAGTGACCACCTGCCCAAGAGATGTTAATGAACCCTAAGCTGGGGATTCCATTCTAGGAAAGCCAGTTAAACTTCACTTAATTTACTAGCCAAAGATCTCCGACCTTCGTTCTCCCCATGAACTTCATACATCTTTGCCACAGAGGAGGCAGTCTAACTAGCCAGGATCCACATATTTGAGGACATAGAATCTCACAAAAGCCTTCACCCCTATTATTGGCAGTTTATTACATGCTACACCACACTGAAGCAATCTTCAGTATCCATTTTAGCCTCTAGAAGAATCATCTGTGCGCTGAAAGTGCATTTCTCCAGTAATGATGCGTATGGCTTTGGTCTGCATCGACTCCAGTCAAGGCATTGACAGGAAGAGCTATAGAGTCGAGGTAGCTGACTGCTAGCTACCATCATATTTAAGAGAAAAACGCGCGTGTGCTTTTTATTGACATATTTAAATCGCACACTTCTTTTTACAGACAACGGGGCAGCTGGTAGTGTTAAGTAATAAACCTATGAACAGGAAGGACTTCGAGGCATATATTGCTTTTGGTTTGGTGCCAACAGGAAAGATGCACATTTGATAGTAGTTCTTTTTTTCTCACATTTGCAAGTGATTATCATTAGTGAGGATCTTTATCACAGCCACAATCAGCTACTAAGTTTCTATATACTTTCTTTTCAAAGACTTGGAAGCCACATCAAAATGTTTAAATCCAGGCAAGTATCTTAGTTGCAATTCCCTGTGGATGAACACAGGTGTCTCCTCTTCCTCTGCCTCCTCCTCTTCTTTCTCCTTCTCTTCCTCTTCCTTTCCCTCCCCACCCACCCTTCCTCTTTTTTTTTATGCCTTGCATTCAGAGGATTACATTACAAGGTTAAAGCTAACAAGTCACCCTGGCTCAGAGTTCAAAGCCTAAACCACGCAAAGGGGCATGTAGCCCACGTGTCCCGAGGTGCGGGGATCGGAGCGCACCTGAAGGACCTGGGCCGCACAGTGACCACCTGCCCTCAGGTATTCATCTCCACCACCAACAATTGGACTTGTTCATCTTTCAAGAGTCTGCAGCTGGAACAGTAGAACAAAGCAAGAGTTCAAGCCACCAGCAGAACCAAGGCTCATTTCTGTTTGCCTCCAGGTCAGCCTCTGCTTAATCATGAGTGTATAGGTCAGCCCTTGCCAGCTCTTTTTTAAGTTCCATTCTCAGTTGAAGGAAGCCTCCCCCCACACACACACACAGAGAGAAAGAAAAGATGCAAATCATTTCCAGGCAGATCTCATGGACTTCAAGTTCACGGCAAACACTAATAGCATTTTTCTGTTTGTTTCTAAGTTCTGTTCTGAAAAATACTGTGTCAACACCTTTAGGAAGTGTGTTCTGTTGCTATGGCATACTGAAGTTCACTGTCCCTGGGAGGTGGAGCTCACCCATTCCCCGCAGGTTTTCCTTTGGGCCAAATGAGATTGAAGTCCAGTGGCTTATGAAATTATACTTAACCAGGTAAGTCGAACTCAGGCTAAACTCGGTGCCTTTGGGGTTTTTTTCTGCATTTTAATTTTTCCTGCAGTTCCATAGCACAGATTTGTTGAAGCTGCTGTTGGCAACCACCTTCCCCGACTCGCTGCAGTTTCGGCGATTGCTGGTGGAGTAGGTGGGCACAGGGTGGGAAAGGAGACACGTGTCGCTTTGTGTCACTGACGTCAGGTGTCAGAGCGACACTCACTTTAGAAGGTGAAGAATCACGTGGATGGGAGCCCAGGGTGTGAAGCGCCCCCCCCCCCCCCCCGCGTTCATCTTGTCTCCAACAGTCTGTTCTGAGCTCAGCTCACCTCTGGAATGTCTGAGCTGGTGAAATCTCCTTCCCACAGCTCAGGGAACCTGACAAAGCCAATCTTACTTCTCCGCAGGAGGAGGGTGCGTAATTTTCAGTGGAATTCAGAGTTCCTGTGCCTCGGGAAGCCATCTCTCCTTTGAGGTTTCTTTCTCTCTCTGTGTCACTGCTGCGCCAGCCCTCACGGCAGAATGTCCTGCGCTGTGTCTGGGGGGCTTGCGGGGCTGCGAGTGACTCCCGCTGCTTTTCCTTGAGATTCGAAAAAGAATCAGATTTTAAATTCTACCCACCGCATACGTACAACCTAGGATTTAGAGGAAACAAGCAGGTTAGTCCAATGGGTCCATAGACCAGTGTTTTGTTTTGTTTTTAAAGGAGAAAAATGGCAGCCTGTCCTTCTTCTAATAGCCAGCTTTTCAAATTGCTGTCAAGTGCACTGAAAATCCAGTGCTGGTGGCTGTTACCATTGCAGGAAACAGTAGAAAGGGACAAATCTGGGAATTAAAAGTAACTTCCGACACAAACTCTGTGTCTGGTTCTCTATTTCAAATTGACGTCATTTCGGTTATCCTGGGTTCAGTGAGGCTGGCTGGGCATTGGTGCATAATGATGTGCATTTTCAGATGAGGCCCGTTTGAAGCTCTTGTGTCTTTAATATTCAAAATTTATGGTTGGCAGCTGAAGGGAGAGCGTTTATTCTTAATTGTCCAGCAGTAACATTATGTTTCCTCTAGAAGGAGCTCAGAAATGTTTCCCCGAACTCAGCGCTGATGGTGATGACGCCAGTGTCACCGGTATGCTCTGTTCTGTTCGTTTTCCATGCATTAACCCATCTAGTCCTACAGAGGCCCTGTGCTGTCAGAAGTATTATCATTCTTCATAGTTGACAAATGAGTTAACTAAAGCATGGAATCAAGAGACTCCTTACCCTCAATTCTCCAGTCGCCTTGGGGCTACACCTAGGGCAGCTTGAAATGCAGCAATCTGCTTTATTTAAATAAAGGAGACAATGATACCGGTAGCAGCAAGACCGCTGTCACAGCCCTTTGCAGCCTAATCCACCAAATGACACTTGCCATGTTCTGTTCACTGGAAGCTCACCCCTAGGCTCAGCTCGCGGTGGAGGAGAGGCAGCAGCCCAAAGGCGTAGAAGCAAGAGGTGGAGATCACCGGATCGCCTCAAAGCCTCCAAAGCCTCTGCCCACACAGTCTGACTGCAGACCCTGCCCAAGACTTGGCCAAGAGAGGAGCAGGAAGCTGCGTCAACAAACAGCACGGGTGAGGAGGGCCAGCGGGCGGGCAGTTCCAGCCAGGATCTATGCTGGGTAATCCCGGCCACTGGAGCCTGGGGAGTTCTGTTTCCCTCCCTGGCAGCCCAGATACTTTCTCCCGCCTGGACCACAGAGGTGGTCAGTAAGGCTTTGGGAGCAGTGACCGTTCCTCACTCCTGTCTTACAGTCTTACTGACCCTCTTCTTCCTCCCCCAATTTCACATGTTCCTGTCACATTTCCCTGCTTTTGTTCTGGCCAGCTTTGGCCTGAGCTAGTCCTTCAGGCACCGTCTCCAGAACTTTCCTGACACCACATACCCTCAACAATCCCCTTCTATTTTCTGGGCTCTCAAGCAATCGCCAGCTAGCAGATCATTCTGTTTTAATCCTCCTCTCTAGAACTTCATTATGTTCTTTCTGAAACAGGAAGCAAACTGCACCCTGGGGTGACTGGCTGGCCCCAGGGATTTTGTGCCCTTGCAACTTGAGTGCAGTTCTTTTTGCTAGTGACCAAGCTCCATCAGAGCTGCCTGTGGTTTCTACACCTTCTTGATCTTCTATAGATCATGGCAGGGCCGTGAGCATGTTCAAGAAGTGTTAATTCAGTTTGTCATACAGTCCAAGCAGTTTGGAGGGGCTCACCCTCTCTTAGCCGGTTATGTCTGCCGTGTGAGTCTAACAGGTAGGGCCCGAGACAGGAGAAAGGTCTGTCCCCCATGCAAGGAGCCTGAATATTCAGCCTACAGCCTTTCCTGGGGTCCTGACATCACAAAATCCAGCAGCTATGGGGGCTTTTCTTTTGTTGGAGAAACTGTCGGGAAGTATTTTTTTTTAACCGAATAGGCTCTTAAATGCCAGATTTATAGTTGGAGATGTAAAACCCAAGGTATACAACTTGTATACACACTCTCTATTTTAGTACACTGTTTAAGGGTCTTAGAGTGTGGCTGCAAATGCTGACTCAGTGTTGATCTCACATCTTTGGTGTCTGTGAGAACTCGAGCTAATGTCTTATGGCCTACCAGCTTTAGTTCTCCCTCCTGTGACATGAAGTAATACTACTACCTGGAAGGATTGTGGTGATATCACATTGTAATGAACTATGCCAGGTGGTTAGTATGTCATCTGACATGTGAAAATGCTGGAAAAATTAGCTCCTCCTCCTACTACATATTGAATACTTTTCTCTGTTGGGAAGAATAGAGGAGCTGAGAGATAGACTTCCTGTTCTTATTTGGTAGTCAATATTTAATATGCAAAGCACTGGAGAGACCAAGTGTCCACAGTCCCTGCTGAGAATGGACACAGAATTTTTAAAAATATAGATATGTTCTTGTTTCGGTTACATTCTCCTCAAAAGGTTGAGGAAGAGAGGAGGAGGAGAAGCACCACCAGTTTACTAAAGAATATAAGCTCCTTCAGTGGCCTTCTGCTGTGTATGCCTGGGTACACTTCCCTTCAATCCAGAAGACCAAGGGCGCTGACCAGACGCCAGCTTTGTTTGCCCTGGGTCATGGAGTGCCAGAATATTCTTAGGGCAGAGCTGTTTTGGGGGTCTACAGCAAGGAAAACAGTCCTGGATGCCCACATATTTGCGGCGTGACACGTGGCCTGGAAGCCGGTCACACAGATTGCAGTAGCTGCCTGGTTTGTTTCCCAGGAAAGATGTCTTCATGAGATATTCTTAGGGATGAACTGCAGTGATTGCAGTGAGTGACATGCTCACTGCTGATGATAACAACCACCAAAGCTTCACAGGATCCTGCTCCACAACCCCTCCAAACTCCCCTTTGACAGAGGCCTGCCCTAGCACCTTGCCTCTAGCAGACCGGGGACTTGATAGGGCTGAATTCGGGCAATGATGTTCTGTTTAGAGACAGATTTGGGGGCTGCCTTGATGTTCTGTTCAGGGATAAGAAGCAATATGGATTTGGACTGAATGGCTGCTCTGGTACATGTTTGAGTTAAAAGCAAAGTAAATGAGAAAATACCCCATCTCATCAGTGACACCCAGGATCAAAAGACACATGTGCAGGGGGCTGGAGCAAAAAGGTGTGGGAAAATGAAACCGACTAGGAAAACGGCTCTGTTATTCCTCTTGTCTTAGAAGAGGGCACCAAAATCACAGGTAGGTAGCAACGTTATGGATGTGGTTGTCTACACGGAGGTAGGATTTGGTTAGAACATAAGGACTCTGTTGTAATAAATAACAGAAGGGAGGTTGTAAGGCAGAGGTCTCCGGGGATCCCTATGTATCAGGTACTGCTTGTTGAATTACTACCTGCATAACCTTTTAAAATAAGTAAGCACAGATTAAAAATGACACAGGCAAATCATGAAAATCTCCAGCAATGAACAGTGAATATGCACACAGTAGGCAAAGTCTTTTAGGTCTTTTAAGAAAGAAACTGTGCATAGGAAGACCTAGAAGGCTGTAGACATGTGATGCATATTTTAATTTGTTGTGTATTTTCCCCTGAACCTTTTAGGGCTCACTCCAGAGTCTAACCCACTGCGCTAGTCGCCTACCAACATACTGGTTTATGGCTCCCTCTGGTGGCACAGAGTTAATCTAGTTACACTAAGAAAACTCTTCGAACCCTGTTACCCTCAGAGTTGAGCTAAAGATTCGGATAGGCTTTTCCTATAAACCCATAACTTGTCACTGAGTGAAGAGACAATGAACACCTAACTATATCTCCATTCATGTTTCTTGTAAATGATTCAGAAAGCAATCTGGGATCTTGAAGTTCCACAGTAATATTCATTGAACTTCTCTATCCATTAAGAATAGTGAATGCAGAGGAAGTCTTCCTCTGATTATTTGAAAGACTTTGGGGAAAAAGACAGACGTGAATGTCAAAGTTCACATGTTAGAGGCACAACTCCCAAGACAAATCCTGACATTCAATTTCGCACACTTTGGAGAGAGCATCTCGGGATGGATGTGGGTTGGGTCAGGGGGCCCAACAGGTCTGTGTAACTGTAACTGTGAACAAGGGGAAGAGGATAGGGCAGGGAGTGGACCAGGAAACATTCCTATCAGTCTAGAAAGGGGAGTGATCACTTGCTTTGAGCTTGAACTCAGTCTGCTGCTGCTGCTGCTGCTGTGCACTGAATTTACTATAAGTAAATTCACATTCACCAAGTAATGTACTCTAACTCATGTCACAAAAAGGTGTTAGGACTCTGCAAAGATTTCTCACAAGGAATAAAAATGTATGGGCTTTAAATGTCTGCTATAAACTCTGCAACTTGAAAATAGTCATGTTTTTAATGGAAGGATTTGAAATAGTGACAAAAGTCATTGAGAAATTACTCTAAATATGTTTGCCTATTTTTTTGTATTTTCAATGTCTTTAAACTCTCACATTATTGATTTATCTTAGTATTCTAAGTATTCTAAACAACTCACAGCATTATTAGCTAATCAGAGAAAAATTGAGGGAAACCCCTAGAACAGGAACAGTTCCCATGAATTTGTCTCATCCATCCATCCATTTATGCATCAGATACTTACTGAGCAAGTCTGCAGATTGTCATCCTATATTCAAGGATCTTGCTATATCATAATAACAATGAACCAACTGCATGCATAAATATAACAAAATAAGCTAAAATGGCACTCTAGAAATTTTTAAGGGTGAAATCTCAAGAGCCAAGAGCATCCTGAGAAGTTGTGGGAACCAACTTCTCACACAGCACTCAGGTACTTTTTAAAGTATCTGAGTATCCAGGGACTTCAGTTTGGGATTATTGCAAACAATCCCTGATGAGATTTCAAATTAAAATCTATGATTTTTAGGAAGGAGGTGTGGCAAAATATGGACTAAGTCCAGAATCACTGGGCATTTCATAGGTGAGCTGAACACGTTTTGTTAAAGTATCCAATTAAATTTAATTGTGGTCCAGCTGGTAAAATTTTATTTGTGCAGCCAGCCAGAAATTGCACCTATGTCCAATTAAGATGGGAGAGTGTGGAATGCCAAAGGCAGATCAGCAAGTGTTCTCATTGTGATTGGCGGGCCAGGCACTCAGAGGCTGGGCGGCACTCATTGTGATTGGCGGGCCAGGCACTCAGAGGCTGGGCGTCGCTCGTTGTGATTGGCGGGCCAGGCACTCAGAGGCTGGGCGGC
>NW_012267239.1:11937554-11964684 GCF_000151885.1 Dipodomys ordii | reverse complement strand
CTCGTTGTGATTGGCGGGCCAGGCACTCAGAGGCTGGGCGGCACTCGTTGTGATTGGCGGGCCAGGCACTCAGAGGCGGGGCGTCACCATTCCTGGAGTTACAGGTCTTCTTTAGAGCCTGTCTCCTCTCACCCGCATTGTCACCCTCTCTTCCCGTGACTGTACCCCTCTCCTGATCTGGGTTTGGTCCCCGTTTACTGCATGGGCCCTCCCAGCTGTGTATGACAGGTTGATCCTGTTACCAGCCAGCCTCAATGGAACCGGTAACAAAAACCCAAGTGTAAGCTGCGCCAAGGCAACCCAAGTCCACCGGAGACAGCTTTTTGATACCGGCAAATCCAGATAAGTCAGGAATTATTTTGGTACTTCAGATACCAAGTAAAGGACAGTTCTCACGCAAAGCAATATTGCTTTATCTCGTGTGGGGTGGCTCAGGAGGCTGAGGTCTGAGGACAGGCGTTCAAAGCCGGCCCGGGCAGGAGGGCCCCTAACACTCGGAGATGCTATTCTGCAGCTTTATGTTCCCCCACTCAGTATAGCAAAGTTACAAATAACTCAAATATACAAAGAAGATGTAGTTGATTTTCTATAAGCCTCTGGTCTCACAAAGTACTAGAGAAACTTGCTAATTAGCTCCCTAATTAAAGTTTTTGTCTCTTAGGGTTTAAACAATGTCCATTTGGTTAAGCAATCAGATTATTCAAAGTTCAGTTTCCTTCGGGGACTGATGGAAATTTTATATTTGAGGACTCTGTCTCTCAGGGTAAATAGCCTTAGTGCTGATCTACCCTTTTCCTCAGGCGGTATCAGGTCCTTAATGGTGTGCCTGTAGTGGGGGTCTTCTGGGACCTTGCTGGTCTCTGTTGTAGTCTGGCCACAGGCTCAGCCGCGGTCATTGTGGTTTGGCCAGTTCCAGGTGGAGCTGTGACCCCACCCCTGCAATCTGGGTCCCAGACACGAGGCCCTCTGCGGGCCCTGGCTTCCCTGTGGTGGCTGAGGGCAGAGGGCAGTGGGGGGGGGGCTGGCTTCCCTGTGGTGGCTGAGGGCAGAGGGCAGTGGGGGGGGGGCTGGCTTCCCTGTGGTGGCTGAGGGCAGAGGGCAGTGGGGGGGGGCTGGCTTCCCTGTGGTGGCTGAGGTCAGTGGGGGGGCCCTGGCTTCCCTGTGGTGGCTGAGGTCAGTGGGGGGGCCCTGGCTTCCCTGTGGTGGCTGAGGGCAGTGGGGGGCCCTGGCTTCCCTGTGGTGGCTGAGGGCAGTTTCGCAGGCTCATGGGTGTCCCTCTGTCCCACCGCTCTCGCCCCCTGCTGGACAAGGAGCCCAGAGCCGGCCAGGGCTCTCCAGCAGTTCTACAGCCTCCTTCAGGAGTCCCGGGAAGGCAGCCCTGAGCCCTGGCATTGTGGTGCCTGCGCTCTGTACATTCTTATGCCTCGACCTCCACAACCACTCAGGGAAGAGCTCTGAAGTCACGCCTAGGTCCCCCCTCCCTCCAAACCTGAAATGTTGACAAGCCCGGGCTTACCAGTTTTCTCTCAGTGAAGATTGATATTTGCTTAACTGTTTAAGGAAAACAAACCCTTCAGAATGGAAATGGCTTTTTGTAGTTGTTGGACATGAGGCCGTCCCTGAGCTCTTCTGCTCAAGGCTAGCGCTCTACCATGTTGAGGCATGGCGCCACTTCTGGTTTTCTGATTGTTTATTGGAGATCAGAGTCTCACAGACTCTCCTGCCCGGGCTGGCTTTGAACCGAGATCCTCAGATCTCAGCCTCCTGAGTAGGATGGCGGGCGTGAGCCGCCGGGCCCGTCAGAAACGGCATCTTTCTATACAGCCTTCCCTTTCCTTAGATGGTACAATGAGGCTGGTGGCTGCTTCAGAGGTCACTCAACAGTAGACTATATGAAAAATATATCAGCAATACCTATCTACAGTTAATCAACTAGTTAATAATATACAATTATGTGAATGGAAACAAAGGATTATCCACTGCTCCCAGGAAGAAAGGGGACCCTGGCCACCCTCTCCCCCCTCTGCGGATCCTGTGACACAGGTCATCTGGGTTCATCGATGATCCCTTCAGACATTATATGATGAACAGTCACAAATGACCTTGAAGATGTCTATTTCTTCCCACATTTACATTAAGGAATTTAAAGATACTCCAATTTAAATGAAAAGTCTGTGAGGCTGCCTTACTAAACCTTTCTATTTTATAAAGTGAGCAATAAGATATTAGGTCTTCTGAAATAATCTCACTAGCAGGTTGTAGTTGCTAACTTATATTCAGGCCCACTTCTGTGCCAGCTGAGAAGTGGAGTCTGCATTCACTCCAGGACATACAAGGCAAATACATCAGCCACACTTTTGAAAAGGGAGCTTGAATTCAAGGATAGATTGTTCTCAGCTGGACTCTAGGGGCAACAAACTCATCAGCTTAAAAACCATATCTAGAGATCTAATGTGCCAATTTTTAACAAAGAAAGTATTAGCGCAAATGCTTACATAGCAGCAAGAGGAATGAGTGGTCGGGAGGCTCTGTCCCTCAGGTGGGACTCTTTCCATCCCAGACGTTTAGCGATGGGGTTTGTCTTCTCAGAGGAATATGAAGCAGATCATCTTCTGACAATGAGGACAGGGCAGGACACATGGAAATCTTATAGAAAGAAAAGCACTTGAAGAAGACAGGGTGAATAAGGAAAGGAAGGAAGAGAGAGGGAGGGAGGGAGGGAGGGAGGGAGGGAGGGAGGGAAAGGAAATGCAGTCTTGTCTAAAACTCTGTGCAACCCTATGCAGTATAAATTAGCCGCTCTGTTTACTAATGAGGAAATAGCCTGGTGAAATAGATATACTGAGCAAAACAAGACTTCGTAAGAGATAGGCTCCATCAGCCAGCTGAAAGCTAGGAGTATATGACCCATAGACCACCTTGGGTTCCCAAAAGCTTCAAGAATTACTTCTTGGGGCTGAGAATGGGGCTTAGTGGTAGATTGCTTGCCTAGCATGCATGAAGCCCTAGGTTCCATTCCTCAGTACCACATACACAGAAAAAGCCGGAAATGGCACTATGGCTTAAGTAGTAGAGTGCTAGCCTTGAGCACAGAGAGACTCAGGGACAGCACCCATGCTCCAAGTTTAAGCCCTAGGATTGGCAAAAAAAAAAAAGAATTGCTTCTCGTGTATCTTTGTGATCCACCTATTTTTCTTATTAATGGAACCGCTTCCCTCCGTGTAATTAAATAACTAATGTAATAACTAAAATTTGAAAATCAACCCAAGCTAGCAAACCTTGTTCTTATTCAAGAGCTACTTTATTCCTTGCAAACACTGCACACAAGTATTGCATGAAAAAGACAAAAATGGTCTCTTAAAGACTGGAATCTTTCCTGAGGAAGGAGAGTGGCTGTTTTAATCAACGTTAGAGAGCTGAGATATTTCACATTAGTACTTCAAGATGGCTAGGTTCGCGTGAGCCCCTTCTCTGACTCTCCTTTGGGAAGTGGTGTCTGTGTGTAACTAATTTCACCAATTAATAAGAGCACTTTCTTCATTGTCACTATTCATTACTTTTCTTTGGTCCCACTGTTACAACTGTAAATTGTGCCTTGATGTGCTACTACAAATGGTGACAATTACTGAGCGTGTTGACATTCAATCTGGTTCCAAATACTTTAATCAGAAATGTGTGGAATTACGGATATCTGCCAAGTGTTAATTAAAATAACTTTTCTCCCACTTTTCTCATTTTAAGTAGCAATTATAACTCTATAATCTGTCTTTATCAAAAAAATGAAAGAATTTATAGGTGTTTTATTTTTTGAAGAACTAATGGCTTAAGGCAGCCTGTCTAAAATCTACCACCAAGAACCCCATCCAGGGAGCCTCAAAAGGCTTTCTGACCCAAATCAATCTGAATTCGGTTTGGAAGGCTTTTTCTGGACCACTTTGATCGTGAGATGTAAAACTGGAACTTCTGTAAGTATGGAATGCAGACTTGACCTGATGTGGCCTTGAAGAATAATACTCGTGGACTGAAAATCTACTTTCTTTTTATTCTTTCCCATCACTGCTTGGATCCCAAGCTAATGTGAAAGCAAGGGAATATTATCTTAGATCCATCCACTCTACTACAGCTTATTTTTTTAAGACAGCTCTCATATCAGTTGTTCTATATGATGGCATAAAGATGAGTGAAACCCACTTTTGTTTAATAGTGTCATTGCTGTCCCAATCATTTTATTACCTGACACGTATCATAAACAACCGAATAGATGTGGTGCCTAGCATTAAACATCCACTCGATCTGCAGAGACAGCTGAAAGGAATGATAGCCTACTTTCTTTACTTACTCATCCAACAAATACTTGCCTACTCCCTCTCAAGCACTGAACTAGTAACCGAGACTATGAAGTTGGGAAAGACTGCATTCTTGAAGGGTACATGACACGTGGGAACATGCTTGTTTGGGACAATTTTGTAAGAAAATGCATATCCCAAAATATTGAGCACCAGAATTTTCACTGCATTTGCAGTTTTTGACAGGGTGAATTGATTCAAGTAGTGTTTGTAATACTAAAAAGTTATTTCTAATTTATATACAGCTAATCCAAGGATCCTGGACCCACACTAATGAAGAGAGCAGTAATTTATCACCCGGTAACTTGATGAAGAGAGAAGAGTACAGTAAGTGTCCAGGGTCCATTTCCAGTCTGTCTCACTGTCAATTGGTGCACTGTTTCCCTCTGGTCTTTGTTCTTTTTCCTCACTAAGTTTCACTAAGTTCAGCTTCCAGGATGTTTTTACTTCATGTTGGTTTGGTCTTAAACAGCTACCTCATTGTATCAAGTCACTTGATGCTAATTTCAGAGAATTCTCATTTTTGCTTTGAAGACTACAGATTGTAAGACAGGGAGGCTATCAATTTGAGTTCTTAGGACTTTTGCTTTGTTAAGTCAGCCCAGAAAAACCACTTGACAACATATACTCACTGGTGGGCGTTGTTTCTTGATTTACAGATGGTTGTCATTTCCTGTCTGCCTCTGTTCTGACGACTCTGGGAGAAGAATAAGTTGCTCCTTGCATCTGACCTGCACAGATATCGCAGCAGCACTTATTCTCAGACCTCTTAACCTTTGGACATCCTTCCATTGTTTTAACACCACCCTCACTCCAGAAGCTCACACTCTCGTGAATGGTCATGTGTAAGGGAGGCCTATGTGAAATTCAGTGATTGGAGGAGAGGTCTGTGTAAAATACAGTGATTGGAGTACAGAACTGCTCACCGGACTTGGAGGTTGTGGGAGGACTTTGGGAAGAGGGGAGATGTAGGCTAAACTTTCAAGTGAGAATTGAAGAAATGCAGAAGGACTTTCAGATAAAAAGGAAAGACTTAAAGGAGGTTAACTGTCCTTATGTTTACTGAGGGATTGTATTAGAGGGGTTATAATCTAGTTTTCTCTGAGTTCTGATACCAGCCCTGTAAAGTCAAGGGAAAGAGATTGAACTTCAACTTCACCTACCTAGATCATCCCACAAAGACCAGCTCTCCTGAATACCTAGTAAACCCTTTTCATTTTGAAATGTACCTGTCCTGTAAACTCACTCACTTTAGTTGTTTGCTTTCATTTTCTAAGACATCAATTTTCTATTTCAAAAGGTCCAACATAAAACTTTCATAACCAGTCATAGCTGGCTCTCCATCAGTGCTCTTCTCGCATTAATCATGTTTCTACAAGTTGATCACAAATATAAGGAGAGTTTACTGCTAGTTAATAATTATTTGGGAATTTTAGTAATTGCTAGGTGGGGATACAATTAAGTGATGTTAGTGTATATTACCATATATTAAAGAGAACTATGTAAATACTATCCATTTTTGAGTAATTAGACATTAATGTCATAATTTTTAAAATTTTCTCTTAGCCAAAATAATTTGCCCCATAACAACAACAAAATAACAATTTTAAAAAAGCAGAGAAGCATCTTGACTCACTTAGCAGAATGAGGTTTCATAAACTAGAGTTTTTTTATAATGAAGGTATAAGAAGGGTAAATTAGGTAACTCTTTTTTTCATTTCTATGAAAATCCTCTCATCACTGCTCTGACTTCTCTCCTAATAAGTGAAAATGTAAATGGAGATAGATTAATTAAATTCTCTAATAAGATTCTGTAGCTACTGGCTGTAAACTCTAGGGAAACCACAAGTCCCTCATTACAGCTTATCAATTGCCATTAACTCTTCAAAGTATCCTCAGATATACTTAAGGCAAAAGAAAAAGGGTTGCTAATGATTTTAGAAAAGATCAAAAGCTCTTTCTATGACTGTTGGAGACTACTACCAACCAATGGGAGAAGCCCATAACTAGCATTTGGGGAAGCTGTCATTTCCACTGTTGGAAGTCTGGTCCAATTGAAAGGGACTTGAACTCCTCAACCTGACAAGGAGTAACAGGTTCTAGAAGGAGCCATTTTTGGAAAATGTCACAGGAAAGGACTGAGTTCAGAAGGTAGCCAGCAGTCTAGAGTAGTTCTATTTTTAGTTTTCGGAGGGATCTCTGTACTGATTTCCATAGGGGCTAATTAATTTACAATCCCAGTCAACGTGTCTAAGAGTTCCTTTCCCATCATCTTTGCCAAAAATTGTTTGTTACTGTTTGTTTCTTGCTGCTTGTCATTCTAATTTTGCTGCAATAGAAGCTCAATATTGTTTTGATTTGCATTTCCTTTATGGCTAGTGAAGCTAAACATTTGTGTATTTATTAGCTCCTTGTACTTTTTTGGAAAAATGTCAATTCATTTCCCATTCATTAATTGGATTACTTGTTCTTTTTATTTTTTGTTTTTTAATGTATTCTGAATACTAAGACCTCGTGAAATGAGTAGGTTGCTAAGGATTTTGTCCCATTCTATGGGTTCCCTCTGCATTCTGATGTCTGTTTCCTTTACCATACAGAACTTTCCAATTTCCCAACTGTCATTTGCCAATACTTGTTCTTATTTTCTGAGTTATTAGGATCCGACTCAGCAAGTCCTGGCCTATGATTCTATCTTGAAGTGTTTTCCTGTAGTAGTTTCAAGTTGCAGATCTTACATAACTGATTTTTGAACATAATAAAGATAGGATTCTAGATTTAGTCATCTGCATGTACATAACCAGTTTTCCTAACAACATTTGTTTAAGAGTCTGTCTTTTCCACAATCTATGATTTTAGCACCATAGAAAAAAAATCAGATGGTTGTAGTTATGTAGGCTTATTTCTGTATCTTCTATTCCATTATATTTGCCTACATGTCTGTTTTTGTGCCAGTACCATGTTGTCATAGTTACTTTGGTTCTGTGATATAATTTGAAGTTAGATACTGTGATTTCTCTAACACTTCTCTCTTTTTTTTGGAGGGGGGGGAGTCCGGTCATGGGGCCTGAACTCTGGGCGTGGGCACTGTCCCTCAGCCCTTCAGCTCAAGGCTAGCACTCTACCACTTGACCCACAGCGCCACTTCTGGCTTTTTTCTTTTTGTTTATGTGGTGCTGGGGAATCGAACCCAGGGCCTCATGCATGCAAGGCAAGTGCTCTACCACTGAGCCACTTTCCCAGCCCTCTAGTACTTGTCTTTCTACTCAGCAGTACATTGGTTATTTGTGGTCTTTTGTATAAATTATAGGATTGATTTTTCTGAAGAATGACATTGGAATTTTATAGGGACTACAGTGAGTGAATCTGTAGATTGTGTTCAGTACTGTGGCCATCTTCAAAATATTTAATCAGCCAATCCATGAATGTGGGTGGTCTTTCCATCTTTGGTGTCTTCTTCAACTTCCTGGATAATAGTTTCAGTTTTCACTGTGGTGTTCTTTCACCTCCAAGTTTAATTCTAGGTATCTTTATTTCTCTAAGCTACTGCAAATGGAATTTCTTTCCTGATTTCCTTTTCAGCTTGTCAACAGCATATAAACAAAGCTGCTGGTTTTGTGATGTCTTATCTGTGTTTTTTAAAACAACATTTTCATCAGCTCTAGGAGGTTTTATTTTCTTTTGTTTATGGAATTTTAGGGTCCTTTAGGTAAGGATCATATCTTCTGAAAATAAAAATAATTTGACTTCTTCCTTTCCTGCTTTTTTTTTTTTTTTTTGGCCATGGGGCTTGAACTCTGGGCCTGGGCTCTATCCCTCAGCTCTTCAGCTCAAGGCGAGCACTTTTACCACTTGAGCCACAGCGCCACTTCCAGTTTTCTGGTGGTTTATTGGAGAGAAGAGTCTTAGACTTTCCTTCCTGGGCCAGCTTTGAACTGCAATCCTCAGATCTCAGCCTCCTAAATAGCTAGGATGACAGGCATGAGCCACCAGCACCTGGCCTTTATTTATTCTTATTGCTCTGCCTAAGAATTGAAGCACTCTAGTAAATACAAATGGAGAGAATGGGTACCTTGTCTCCTTCTGACTCCAAAGAGAATACAGTTTATTTCCATTTAGGGAGATGGAGATGTTGGCTATATGTTTGTCATAAATAACCTCTGTTATATTGAGGCATTTTTCTTCTATTCCTACTTTTCTCAGGGCTTTTATCATAAAGGAATATTGAATTTTGACAAAGGCCTTTTTTGGAAAATATTGAGTTGATTGGGTGATTTTTGTATTAAGAAGGCTGGTATAAAGCTATTTATATGTACTGTTCATATGTTCATATATTCTATGCAACAGCTGGTTTATAATTTTTAAAATATCAGTGTCATGAGAAACAAAAGAAGGCAGAAGTGCTCGTACAAAAAGAGGACTAAAACTAGGCAAATGCTAGTAACTCAGAAGGCTGAGAGCTGAGGATCTTGGTCTGAAGCCAGCCCAGGCAGGAAAGTTCATGAGAGTATTATCTCCAATAAACTATCAAAGAAAACCAAAAAACAAAACAGAAGTGAACTGTGGCTCAAGTGATAGAGCATTAGCTTTGAGCACGAAAGCTCAGGGACAAGTCCCCAGCCCTGAGTTCAAGCCCCAGGACTGGTACAAACAAACAGACAACAGACAAAAAAAGAATGTCATAGGCAAAATTCAAATACTATCCAAACAGTAGACACTATGCAAATCAGTGTTAAATTTAACTGACTTAATTTACTTAATTTGAATGTTTGAATTTTAGTAGATTGGCTTGGATTGACAGCACAGCCATCTTAAAAATCAACACTTAACACTCTGTATTCCAAATAAACAAGCCCCCACCAATCCGCAATGGAACATGGTGCGATTTGGCAAATGGAAAATGTTTAATTAGATGCTCTCCCCAAGCTACAAAACAATGTCAAGTGACTCCAGCAGAAACTAGAGCCAGGGTTTATTTGCCTGCATCTGATTTCCTTCCCGCTAACACGGCAGCCAGCATAGATATGAGGGAAAAGCCAGGGCTGCTGCCTCCACACTGGCTGTTCACATCACTGGCCACAGCCTCCTGGACGACTTCGTTTGGGTGTAGGACTTGGCCTGAACCCGGTCTGTCCAGTTTGTCCCCCAGGTCTGTTCCCCTGGGAGGGACTTGTTTCCTTGAATGCTCAGCTTTGGATGGCACAGGCCCTCCCTTCTTCACTCTGTGGAGTCTCTGTGGGGCAGCTTCCATGTGACTCAGATCACGACTGTCTTTTCTGTATCTGTGGGTATCAGGTTCGAGGAGGTACAATTTGTTCTCCCTCCCATACTCTGCACCACAAAACAATTCCAAACCTTAACATGAAGGAGATCCTACTTATGTGGGGCCAAAATAGCCCTCTGGTCTACTTTTTGACGTATCTTTCTTGCTCCTCATCTAACTCCCAATTTACCCATTGTGCCATCTCCCTGCCTCTTTCCCTTTTTTCTCCTCTCTCCTTTTCCAGGTTTTTTATTATGAACTTCAATTCTCTCTTCTCTTCTCTTTCTGTCCTTTGGGCTCGTTTTCTGCCCTTTTATAATTCTGCTTGGACATCTATAATACAGGAACTGTTTGTTCAGTAATAAACTGAACATGAAGGAAGTCAGATGAACTAATCATCAAATGTGAAAAGTAGGCTAGAAACATTTGTCAATCTTGTTTATTTTTTAAAAGGAAGACAGGCTCAGAAAGACAAATGGCTCGTCTTTTCTCTCCTTCTTGCTATATCTCCAAATAGTCCTTCACTTATGAAATATCAGGTCCTTCTTTCCCAACGACCTGCAATACCAATCCAGGGAAAATACAAGCGTTTGTTTTGTAGCTCTAAGGATTTAGTGTGATAAGAATGAGCGCGCACTTGCTCATGCACAAGACCTCTTTTAGAGTCTTCCTGGACTGTTCTCTGACCTTCCGGTCCCAGAGCTCCTGAACTGTCCTGATTAAAGATGCATGGTGTGACAATGGAGTTCTACACTTCCACCAAAAAGAATGGCATTGCCCCGTTCGTAAGGAAATGGAAAGACCTGGAAAAAATATATGAAGTGAAGCAAGCTAGGCCTAAAGAAAAGTAGGTTGCATTGTTTCCCTCATTTGTAATAATGAGGATATGTCTATGATATTCCTAACAGGGGGGTCACAGTAGCCTAATCACTAAGTGCATAGGACTATAGATAATGAAGCGTATCAACGTGAACTCCAAGAACTGGACACAAGAGGCTATTATGTCCTGTATGCAGTCATTTCTATTTTTTGTTTTACTTTTCTGTACCCTTTGTCTTGCATATAATTTTACCTTATCTATGGAAGGGAAAAGGAATCACAGAATCAGCAGGACAAAGGATGACCTAATGCAACAATGATACTCGTTAGACACTGTGTTGGAAATGAACCATACCATTTGGCAGGGAAGGAGTAGGGAAGGATAAGTGGGAGAAAAGGAAATTCACTCATTACCTCACCTGTGTAACTGTAACACCCCCCCCCACTATTATCACCTTTACAACAAAGATACTTAAAAAGAGATGCATGGTTTGGTTTTGTGGCAGAAATCTGTGAACATGCCACACAGAGATCATGGAAGAGAAATGACGACCGCAAGTCCTGAAAACCCCCGAGGACTAGGATATAGAGCTGATAGATGCTGCAGGAGAGGTTTTGAGTTGTTCCAAGCCTGCACTGCTGTTTCAGAAGATGCCTATTCCGGAATTCTCTTCTACTCTGCCGCAGAGATGAGAGGCATTGTTTGACCCACCCATCTCCACCCACTATGACATGCTGCCCCACCCGGGCAGCCGTGACCGGTCCCGCTTCACGTGGAGACCTCAGCTAGAATATGTCTTTTCCGAAAGTTCAGGTGTTTGACTGGAAATCTCTGTTGAGAACAGAAGAAACTCAGTTGGGGAAAGAAAGGTGAGCTCCGAGGGGATCCTCACAGGCTAGGATGCCAAGTAACTCACCCAGTCTACTTCTGTGACCTAGAGTAGGCGTTCTTTCCCTTCCTTCCCTCTAACTCACCTGAGAGGTCTCTTCTCGTCAGCTGCATTCGTACACTCTCACCAGCAACACAACACAGTGTGTACTGGCATGATTCTCAGCAGAGGGTCACGTCCCCCGGAGCTGATCTGCAATCAGTAAGGCTGTATTAGAACATCTCTGTTAAACACCCCAGGGCTGTAGGCGTCTCCACTGATGGAGAACATATCCCCACATTGTACAGTTCACCCTTTCTGTGAAACCACCTGCCACGAGCCCTTCTTAGTATAATTATTCATATAAAAATATTTCCTGGCTGGGAATGTGGCTCAGTGGTAGAGTGCTTGCCTCGCATGCATGAAGCCCTGAGTTCCATTCCCCAGTTCCACATACACAGAAAAAGCTGGAAGCGGCACTGTGGCATGTGGTAGAGTGCTAGCCTTGGGCACGGAGAGGCTCAGGGACAGTGCCAGGCCCTGAGTTCAAGCTCCAGGACTGGCAAATATATATAGTTCCTTTGCTTCCCAAAAGAGTTGCATTTTCGTAAGTTTTGATCATAATATTTAAAATTAAAATGTGACGTGACTCCAGAAATTTATTGTATGCAAAACCCTGTAGAAATCAGTTGATCCTGGAAAATGAAGTAGAACCGACCAGGCCCATAAACAACAGGTAGTGGTCAAATGAGTTTTCCTGTTCCTGGCTGAGTAATGAAGCCAATTTTCCTGTAGGCACAAGATGATGGAGATATCAAACTTAGTGGTGGTAAAGCAGAACCTTGACTACCTAAACTCAGACCTTGAAAATGACCTGCAGAGACTGGATGAGACAAATCAGATGCTTCTTAGAAAAATTCAAGAGAAGGAGGAAACGATTGAAAGGTTGGGGAGCCTCCCCTCAGTGCCTCTTGGGAAAGGGGAGGGGGGAGAGGGTAAATGGCTCATGTTATTTAAGCCCTGAAACACAGGCTTTACAGATACAGTGTTGCACTAGGCATTTGCTCTGTGCTAGTCACCCCCCCACCCCCGCCCCAGCCAAAGCAGCCCTTTAAAGCTGGGGCCTAGCATCTCCTTGCACAGGCTGAGCCCATGGACCTTGTTTTTCAGTCTGGAAAGAGATATTGCCCTGTCAGTAGGAAGAGTCAAAGAGAGGGAAGAGATGGACCAGCTCCTGTCTGACAAGGAGGACACCCTGAGGGGTCTGGAACTAGAGACAGCCAAGCTGGTAAAGAGCCTTCCAGAAGCAGAAATCAGGGCTTTCAGTCTCCTGGGGACCATCCACCATCCGTGCACACCTGCCCATGCATCTGTACAGAATTCACCGCGTGGGGCCATGATCTGAGTGAGAAGCTCAGCCTGGGGCTGGGCACGGGCTCCATCCGGTACCACACTCTTTCAGAATTATCTCAGTGGCCCATAGTGTGTGTGTGTGTGTGTGTGTGTGTGTAAAACTGAGCATGCTTGCCCCCTTTACTTCCTTCTCCCCACAGGAAAAAAAGAACAAGATCCTAGCCAGGAATTTGGGGGAGCTTCAGAAGAAGGTAAGGGGACCACAGGTCTTGAACTCCTTGGATCCCTAGGACATCACCTTCCCAGGAGAAACGCAGGGGAAGGGGTGTGGAGCATGGAAAGGAGACCGGGGCATTCTCAGATGAGGGCTGTCGTCCATACCACAAAGCCAACCCTTGAAATGGGCTTGTCTCTTATGAGTCTTAATGGAGCTTCCTGAACTTGCCAGTCACAAGGAGCTCCCTTCCCTTCACCTTCTGAAGCCTCTGACAGACTGGCTAAACAGCCCCTGCTGTGGGGGAAATTCAGACAATGGCAAGAGGACCAAAGGATTGCAAGGGCAGAAGAGATTGGGCCCTCCCTCCCCATCCACTTGACTCGGTCTCTTCCTCCTCTGTGCTCATGGGAAGGTTTCCTGGGCTGGGGAACAGAAAGGGCTGTCCAGGCAGCATGGGCCGGAGAGCTTCTAGAGGAACAGGAGACTCCCAGCAAGCTACACCAGGGCCTGGGACCTGGGACCACCACCCCGGGCCTTTATGTTTGTATCTCATTCTAAGCTCATGTTTTTTGGCAATGTGTTTCAGGTCTCAAAGAGATTTAAGAATGCTGTTCTTAGTAAAGGAACTCTGAAGCAGAGTTTGGTAGAACTGAAAGTGAGTAAAACAGCAACCTTTGGGATTTTCTAGAAGCAGTGTTAGTTCTGGCTTCTAGAACTGCTCTCGTGGTTTTCCCAGGCGAGGTGTATCACAAGTGAACACATGGCCTTCGCTCCTGCTACTTAATTCCATGCCTGCTCACCAGGCGCAGGGAAGAGCACCGGACCTGCATGCAGTCTTCCCTCCAGAAGTTTATGATCTAAAGGAGGATGCACAAATACAGATATTCTGGTAGAAAGACGATACTAACACCCACAATTGTATAAGATTGTGTCTGTGATTTGATTCTCCAGTCTCATTGCTTGCAGGTCAATTGGGCTTTATTTTTTTAACCTTTTTCCTCTAGTAGATGGTAAAACAACTGAGAACATGAAACTTTGAAACTATGTTATTTATACCTCAGAGTCTAAAACAGACTGACAGAGAGCAGATGTCCCATAAACATATGTTAAGTAAACAAATAAAATGGACTCCAGCAGGAGCAAAACCCTACATCTGCAGACGTATACGGCGGAGCCCCCTGGTCCTATGCTTTCCTCTAAAAGAGGCCTGGGGTCTCTTTGACCCATGTGTGGTTTGGAGGGCATGCCATATTCTACAGAATGAACAATAGAAAAAGACTGCTGAGGAATGGAGATTGGCTCTGCCAATCTGAGACTTAATGACACTGTGCAGGTCACTCCTCTGATTGTGTGTCCTGTCTGCTAACAACAGATGATAACCCTGCCCACTGGAGACTAGGATTATGTGTTCCTCAATATGGGACCATCATTGTCACCCCAGTTTCCACTGGTTTGGAGAGGATGGCTGTTACATAATCTGCCTGGCACAGGGAATGTTATTAACTTTCTACTAACACACCTTCCCCAGGTACAACTACAAAAGTCAACTGAGTCCTGCACACAGCAACAGAAGGAGATGGCTAAGGTAGTCTACAACAAGGGTGTCGCTGGGATATGAAGAGGAGGAACCCGAGAATCTAAAGCCAGGACCAGTTTGAGACATGGGGGGTAGGGAGCAAAAATACCTGGCAAATGAATGTCTTTACACAGGTAAAGAGTAAGACGCATCTACTGGCACGGGGCTGCAGGTCTACGATTCTGACTGCTTAGCAGTTTGGGAGGCAGAGATTATGAGGATTGTAGCTCAAGTCCAGCTGAGGCAAAAAGCAAGAACCCCATTTCAACCAACAGCCTGGGTATAGTGCCTATCTGAGCTATAGGTAGGATTCAGTCCAAGCCAGCCCCAGGGCAAAACTGCAAGATCCTACCCAAAATATAAAGGGCTGGGGGTGTGCCTAACAAGTACGAGGCTCTGAGTTAAAAAACCAAGTACTCAAGTACAAAAGTACTAGTATTCCTGTTTCTTAACTATTTTGTCCCCTGGCTGAAGCTCTATACCATCCCTCGGCCTTCGCACAGAGGGGCTCATAGTTAGACCCTCTGAGTGAATGACGTCATTGCTCTGTGAGGTAGTTGTTTCTCCTCCAGCATGTAGTTGCTAGGTAACCAACCAAATGTCCAATGTACCAGGAAGCAGCCTGTCGTCGCTCTGACTTAACTACTAAGGTTTGTTCATTTTCTTGTCTTTCTAGATAGAGAGTGACTACCAATCTGTGTGTCAGCTCTGTGAGGACCAGGCCCATTACATAAAGGTACGGTGCTTCTGAGGGAGGTTGGATGAGGGGACTTCCCCCAAGGTCATGGGATCCTTGGCTTCCCAGAGCCTGACCCCTGTCTCGTATCAACAGCAAGGACAGCAGGGCAGACAGGCCGTGTCCTGGGCTTTTCATACAGCATCGTTCCCAGACAGACTTTCCAATAACTCGGGGAGGCTGATCCTGTTAGGGTCAGGACACCACGGTTCAGAGGAGTCGGGATGTGTTCTGGGGAACACAGCTGGAGTCCTGTTAGAGCTGGGACTTGAGTTCTAGCAGGCCTAAGGCTCTACCCTCCTCCCTAGGCTCGCCTAATTCTTTACGAGAATAACCCCCAACCCTCGGCACACTTGTGGAATATCAGAAATCAGTCTTAGCAAAATAGTCGCATCAATGACATGAAAATAAAACACTGAAATTATTGTTTATGACATCCTCTTCCTCCCTTGGGAAGAAATATCAGGAAATTCTGAGGCAGATGGAAAAGGAAAAGGATGTACTACTGCTGGAGAAAGAAATGTAAGTTTGGGAAAGCCACCTCTGTGGAGGGCTGAGGGTCCCAGAGCGCCCCACCGTGGTCTGGACCAGAAACTCATCCATGTTTTCCTCTGGCCACCCTCAGTGGCTTGTGTGTCTCTTTAGTGTTCTTTTCCTTCATTCTTTTTGTTTTTTCCTTTTCCTTTATTCTTATTTGACTCAAATTCCCCAAAATTGACTCAAGCTACATTGAGAAAGGGAAATCACTGTGAAAACAGCCCGGATATGTCCCTTCACCATACCGTCCCCTTTTCCAGGATGTGCTGAAACCACCAGAGACACCTGTCACACTACCACACGCGCGCGTGCGAGAGCTTCAGAAACGCCTGTCTGCACGTTGAACTTTATCCATCGGCGTTGCTAGATTCACTTACTGTTGTGCCTAGTAGGCTCCTGTAGAAGTTCATCTTTGAAGGACAGCTGTAACTTTCCAAACTTTTTTAATAGCCATTTCTCACTGTGTGCATGATCCATGACTGTACAACAGAGACTAGCTGGACACACAGTACTGTGTGTAGGCTCACACGCTAGCGTGCTACTGAACGTAGAGCTGGCTTGGCACTCTCTTGAACACATCTTGTACCAGATCTACTCTCTTCCATTTAAAGTTCCTGTGTGTTCTTGGCTTTGTGTGGGTCTGTTGAAATGGTCGTGTTTTCCCTCTGAGGTTGGCGGGCCTTGAGCTCACCGTTTACAGCACGGCAGGGCACTGCTGCTCCAGCCGATGCCCCGTTCCTTGCTTGGCAGCGCTGGGGTGTGAACGAAGAGCCTTGCACTTGCCAGGCAGACATTCTCTCTTGAGCTACGTCCTTTGAGTTTTCATTACTTCTTCTTCATAGGGTTTTGCTTTGCGCTGGGGCAGCCCGGATGACAGATGCACATGGCCGTGCCCAGCACTTTCTGTTCCGTTAGGTCTCAGGAACTTTTTGCTCAGGCTGACCTGGAACCACGATCCTCTTGATTTCTGTCTCCTAAATAGCTGGGATTACAGAGGTGAGCCACCATGCTCAGCATATGCCTGAATCTTTAGGCACTGCTTTTTTCTGGACATCTTTCTGTAGGTACAGGTGAAGAGCTGCTGCTCCAGCGATACTTGAGCTCACTTCTGTGTAGTCCCTCTGCCCTCCAATTTTCCTCCCAGGCCTTAGTTCTCTGGCATTATGAACTCTAGCCTGTCTCTCCCCAGCCAGTGATGCTACCACTTCCCGCTGCAAGCTTCAAATCCAGAAACCGCCAATGTCCTTGGAGGACTGCCTGGTCTACATTAGGAAACTGGCTTATGGCTTTTCTACACCCAGGGTTTGTAGCCCTCTGGCAATCAGACCACGCTGTCTATTTTATGCAGGCGTACAGGTGCTTTTGAAAGTGGGATCTCCTGGCACAGGGTGCTTGTCATGGAAGAACCAAGAGTCTGTGCCACCTCTCTCTCTCCCTTACTTGATGACTATGAAAAGAAAGCCTCATGAGAATACCGGATAAATGTGACTCTAGCAGAAAACATCCCCAAAGTCTGGACAACAAAAGAAAAGAACAAACAGGCAGATTCTGTAGAGAACACTTGAGAAAGGAGAGCAGAGCGGGATTCTTTCTGGGTTTTATAGCTGTGAGGTAGGGATGGTGTACCTTGGGGCACCTAGAATACGAGAGAACTGGAAGTAAATCTGGGCTAATAAACAAGAATTCAAGGCAGCCAAAGCTGCTAGAAAGAAAGTAGAGAACCAGTTTGTACCTGACGTTAGAGTCCAAGTAAAGCCAGTCTCCTGGAGGCAGTCGAGAGTCAGGTTACATCTTAGATCCTTAGCTGGGCTGCTCACTGACTGCTCTGAGCACCTGTGGTTTTGAACTTAGCCAGGGTCTTGGGCAGATTGCCTTTTTCTTAAGAATGGGCCACATTTTCCCTAGTTCTCTGTATGCTAAGCAATAAGAATTTTGATGTCAAGCATTATGAGTGTTACCAGGAACTCAAGAAATAAATACTAGGGCTGGGAAGGTGGCTCAATGGTAGAATGCTTGCCTCACATGCATGAGGCCCTGGGTTCGATTCCTCAGCACCATATAAGCAGAAAAGCCAGAAGTGGCACTGTGGCTCAAGTGGTAGAGTGCTAGCCTTGAGCTGAAGAGCTGAGGGACAGCGCCCAAGCCCAGAGTTCAGGCCCCATGACCAACAAAAAAAAGAAAGGAAGAAAGAAGTCCTAGACACGCACCTTTCAGCCATGCATGGTGATTGGTGATGCATGCCCATATTGCCACCACACAGGAAGCTGAAGCAAGAGGGCCATGAGTCTGAGGCTATCCTGGGATACAGCGAAATCCTGTTCTTGCTTTTTTTTAAAGCTGGGTGCCAAAGCTAACGTCTGTAATCCTGGGTACTCAGGAGGCAGAGATCTGAATGATCCCAGAAATAGACACAGGCCCCTTTCTATCAATAACGGGATGTGGTGGCATATAGCTGTCTGAGCTGCACGGGAAGCAGGGAGGGTGAGTTGTGGGCCAGCCTGTCCAGGGCATACATGAGAGCCTCCCTGAAAAATAACCAAGGCAAAATGAGCATTGGGAGAATGGCTCAAGTGGTAAAGCATCTGCCTAGTAAGTGCAAGGTTCTGCGTTCAACCTCCCTAGTACCACCACATAACAAACAAACCATGTTTCATCAGCTGCTCGGGTTGAGTTACTAATTCTTGGCTCTGATCTTTTCCACCAGATCCAAAGCCCAGAATAACTCTTCCCAAATAGTGAAGCCTGGGTCAATTCTGGTGGAAACCATCCAAAGTAACATGGTAAGTCTTCCCTTTCCCTCCTGGCGTCTCTCTGTCACCACTCTTTATAATAGCCCTGAAGTTAGGAAATAAGATCCAGTGTCCTGCTCTAAACCATAGCAGGTAGGAAAAGGCAGAACCAGAATTCAAGCCCAAGCAGCCCCATCCTCCTCCTATCTGCCAGGATCTGAAGAGATAGCCCTTCCACTTTTATTGCTTCCCACAGGAAAGGACCATCATTAAGAAACAGAAGAGAATCTTTTGGTACAGGTAAGTGGCACAGTCTTACTTTGATGTAATCTAGGGGCTCTGTAACCTTCTCTGTAGGTGACCTAACACTGGCCAAAGTAATAAGGACAAGCACACCTACCTAAAAACACCAGAATTAAAGCACTAGAGTTACACAGTTGTGCATAGCTGGAACAATTAATTGCTACTTCTGTGAAGTCCAGGGAGGAAGTTTGTTGGTTGTAATTTTCATTTTGTGTGCACATGCGTGCATGTGTGTGCATGTGTGTGCGTACGTGTGTGTGCACCTGGGCAGTGTACCTTAACTTTTTTTGTATTCTAACACTCAAACCACAGCTCTACTTCCGGCTTTTTAGTGGTTAATTGGAGATCAGAGTCTCACAGAGTTTCTGTCTGGTCTGGCTTTGAACTGTGATCCTCAGATCTCAGCCTCCCAAGTAGCTTGGATTATAGGCATAAGCCTCTGTGCAATTTCCATTCTCATGATCCTTAATTATGATGGTTTCAGACCCTTAACCCAGTAGTTTCTCGGAAAGGGAGTATAAGGTACACGAATATTATGGGTTCTTTTACTGTAGGATGAGTAATTCTAGATAAAGAAATCATTTGAGTTCTGTTAATCTGTGAAATGAGAAGATTGATCCTGAAGTGATTTATGTAGAACTTTCACAAAAACTTATGCCATTTTGAATCAGTTGAAGAATTGAAGCCTTAGACCAGTTGGTAGATTTTTTTTTTGGATGCACATGGAAAACACACATTTTATTGTTTGACTTGGTTTTGTTGGGCACTTGATGCTTAGAAACAGCCAGTCATGACTTTGCATTTATGTTGATACCAGAGATGGTTAAATCATATTTCACGTTCCAGAGCTGCTTTGTTGTAGAAGACATGAAAAGGGCCACCGTCATGAGGTTTATAGTGTGGCAGTCCTGCCTCCCACCCAGAAAGTTCCTTCACGTGACCCTCCAGCTGTCCCATATGGACATGTGTCCTGCTGGAGGACACAGAAGCCAGGGGGGCTGTGTTTGGTTCCTCCCGACTATACCACTTTCTTGGTCCGCTGGCCCTTCACCTTCTGCAGGCCCACTCCCCCTGCCCAGGGGCTTCACCTGACGCAAGCCACGCATCACTTAGCAGTATGGGATCCGCACCACTGCGTGACCCTTGGGTAGTCCTTTTCCCCAGGCTGATGACAGATGTCTCTTTGCAGGCATTTCCAGTGTCTTGTCTTCATGGTCATGATCTTCGTCAGGCTGCTGGGCTATGTGCTTTTTCACCTGCAGTACGTAAACCCAGACTTTCTCACAGATGCCCTGCCCATGGTGATGAGCAGACACAGCCTGAAGCAGCTGAGGGACATCTTATTTCCCTTCCTCACTCTAGAGGTGGAAGAAGTCCTGCCACACTAGTCTGTGGAGCGTGGAGTGCTTCACAGTTCGTCTAAAGGACAGGCCATGACAATGACCCTGCGCTGTGGGGTGGGGAGGGGCAGGAGGGGAGTAGAGCCCTTGATTCAGAGCTGCTCCTTGACATTTGAGCTTTTCAGTCTTTCCTTGCTCATCCTCTGGGTGTCTCTCTTTCAAATAAAGAATAGGTCTGACCAGAGCCCACTGTGTTGGTCTGTGAGTCCTGGGGCCTCACTAGATACTTAAAGGTTCTGACATGTTCTGTTTAGACAAGATGACAACAGGCCTCAAGGATTTCCATTGTCTAGTTCCTGGTTGTTGTTATTTTTAAAGAAAAATTTATCAGCTTAAACTAATCTTACAAAGGGATTTCACTGAGATATTCCACACATGCATAAATACACTTTGACTGGATCCCCCCCACATCAAGCCACTCTTCCCCAAACATCCTGCTTTTACAATCACGTCACAGAGTTAGGATATTTTAGGCCTAGATTCCACACATGCAGGAATGTATGCAATAGTTGTTTTTCTGGGCTTGGTTTAATCTCAGCATGATACTCTTCAATTCTATAGTCCTGCAAGTGATATAATTTTATTCTTTTTTATGGTTAAATACAATTCCATTGTGTATATACTACTTATTTTCTTTATCCATTTATTGATTGTTAGGCACCCAGGCTGACTATGAATAGTGTTGCAATAAACTATAAAATGTGTACCTCTATTGTATATTGGCTCATATTTTTAATTATATATCAGGAGTGGTGAGGTAGGGTTACATGATACCTATTTTTTGGAGGGGGATCCTGTGTTTAAGCTGTGACACCCCCTGGTCTCTGGTGTGAACAAGGGCACTGAGTTGAGGAGCTGCTGCGATGGACTAAGGCTTGTTCCCACCCGCTCTGTTACACCGCCACATTATCTCCCTCCAGCTCTTCTGACTTGGCATGAGGTCTTGAAGGTGTGGGATATATGAGAACTGATGGCTTTCATGCTCTTAGGTATTTCTTCTTAAATGAGAATAAAATTATTCTAAAATTCAAGTGTGAATAACCGGTATATGAAACTTCACCCCGGCCTCCCTCGCATCCCAACAAGGCTCCCTCTGGCCTTCCTGATGGGAGACAACTCCCGTCCTCTGCCATCTGGGTCTCCATGTCCTCCTCTCCCTTCCTGTGTCATCACTGTGGACCCTGACCTTAAGACTGTCCTTTTCATTCCCAGATCACTTCTCATAGTTCCTGAGCATGGCGTCTTACAGAGTAGAACCTAGTAAAAGAATGACAACTCCTTGGATGCTGCTACTTTTCCAGAGTCTGAAAGGCGACCATCGGAACTATGACTAATGCATTACAGGAGCTCACATTTTGTAAGACAGATCACAAGACATTCTTGCACAGAAGAGAGGTGGAGAGATGTAGGAAAAGCACAAGGTCTTGTGGCCACCTGGTGGCATCCCTATGACAAACAGGGCATGGTGGAGACAGTCCTGGGGGTCTTGCTCTAGTGATCTTTCTTCCTAGAGACCTGATATGGGATAAATGGAGTCTCACTGAAGACACAATGCATCTTTGCTTTAGCTGATGATCCTGTCCCAGATATTCTTTCTGGAGACTAGGGAGGAAGAACAGAGAATGATCTCAGAACAAGTCTCCTATAAAATGTAAAAAACCAAAAGGACCAACACCACCCTCTTGTGGCCATATGGAAGCCTCTTACATTTTAGCTGTTACTCTGGGACACTTCTGTGTGTTTCTAACCATTCCACTGGACATTCATCCGTTCACTGAGTATCTTCCTTAGGCTAGGCAATGTTTGGGATGGAGCAAGGATCAAAACAGACCTGGCTGGCTGCTCTCGGGGCGGGTGTGTGTGTGTGTGTGTGTGTGTGTGTGTGCGGTGTGTGTGTGGTATGTGTGTGTGTGTGCAGTGTGTGTGTGTGCAGTATGTGTGTATGTGCGGTGTGTGTGTGTGCGGTGTGTGTGTGCGCGGTGTGTGTGTGTGTGTGTGCGCGCGCGTGGTGTGAAGCAGCAAAGCATCTGATGGTGATGTGTGTGTGGTCATGTGAGGATGAGCAGTGCCAGGGAGGAGCCAGCTCAGTGCACACTGACGCGGTGGCGTTACTTAGAAGACTGACTGAGGCGAACAAGCAGAGCTTGCATGCTGCTCTCAGGACAGAGTCCCTGACTATATTAAAGTCCATCTGCTCATTGAAATCCTGTCTGAGTGGAAGTCTGGTTGGGCCAGAGCCTTTCTAGGCTGAAGTGCACCAGCATGTCGGAGACTCCCTGGTTACAGGTACATGCTCAGGGTACAGGGAAAGGAATGGCATTTCCTTCCCCTGCCACGCAGTCCCTCACAAACCACAGGAACTCTTAGGGCCCTCTCCACACCCAGCCTGTCCCACAGGCATGAATATAAAATAGTAGCTTTGTAAAATGTGAACTAGGTAGCCTCTGCTCCCAGTCAGACATCTAGAAATGGATGCAGGAAGATGATGTTGCAAAGGCACAGGGCCTTTGCTGTCCCAGAAGGTCTGCCTCCAGAGAGGAAACTGGCTCCAGGAGGGTCTAGTGGGCATCCCCAAAGTCCCAGAAGCAGAGAGGGAGCGTGCTGCTTTAAAGAAACAGTGCTGAGCTAGAGATCTGTCTTCTAGTGCCTGAAGCTCCTTGCCCCAAATACCCACCTATATCTGAAAGGTTTAAAAACACTGTATAGAACCTAGTAAGAAGTATTGAGTATTCAATTAATGCTAGTTTTCTTTCACTGATATTTGGTAAAAGTTGCCTTCATCTAATGTTAGTTCTGTCCTATAAAGTGGCACAGCAAAATAAAGGCCTGCATGCTCTAACCACTGAAAGTGCACACAGCTTTCTCTGGTACAAAATGAACTTCCAGAGTCCTTCAAGCTCACAAGATATGGCTTCTAGGTTGGGTAGGGTCTTATCCTACCCTGGGCGCCCACACCGCTGAACAGAGTGCTGCAGTGATGTCCCATGGGCAGAGTCTGGGAGCCCTAGCCTTCACCACTGCCTCTAAGGTTCCGCCTGCTATCCAAGCAGAGGTATTACAAGGAAATACACCAAGATTCACGATGCTCTGAATATGAACTACTAGGAGGCTTAGCAAAGGATGGGTTTGTTTTATGGTGTTTAGGATCAAGCTCGCGTCCTCGTACATGCTAAACAAGTACTGTACCATGGAGCTACACCCCAGCCTCCAAACAGGCATTATAAACCCGAATCCATATCTCCTGTGTTTTCTGTTTATACAGACTAAATAATGCTTAATGTGGAACCGCCCACTATTTTTGATGCTTCAGTTCTCCCCCCACCCCCATTCGAGTCATTCAGAACTTTGGCTCTGTTAAGGAATGTGACCCACAGCACTTAGAGAATAAAAATTGCCGAATGGTAGGTGCGAAGGTGCTTCCAGTGGCTTCTAGTGGCCCTGCAGTTCTTGTTGACCTGCATAGCTGGCAGCCCCTTCCTCCAGAGAAGCAGGCAGTGCTCTCCCCAGTCTCAGAGTACTCTGGAGAGGAAGTTCTTTGAGTTAATTAAATTGATCAGGCACTCTATCTTCTAGCCTCTCTTAAAACTTAATTACCAGCTGACGATTCTGGACTGTTCCCATATCATCATGAAGATCAGTTTCCTTGACAGAGGAGAATGATGTGAAACAAGACTCTTATCTATCAGCGGTATACTCTGTGCCCTCCTCTACACACATTAAAATTAACAAATTGCATTTCTACCTTTTTGCAATCCCTAGTGTTGTTTTGATTAAAAAAAAGCAGTACACAAGGAGGTGAGTCGGACCCAGGCCCCAGCTCTTTGTTATATAAGCCATAGACCCTTCTTGTTGGTTTCTAGGTGAGTTCTAAATCATCCAACCTGTCATTCTTTGATTTTATGAACTAGTCCATCCAGGTCCTGGGGTGACTCAAACAATCTTCTTCCAAATGTCCTCCCAGCTCACCTATCTTCCCAGCAGTCTCAGCCTTGTCCTGGAGGGTCTCTCTGGGCACCTGGGAGTATGTCCTCCCTCTTCCTTGTTGGAAGGCTCAGTCTCACTGTTATTTGGAATGATGCTGCTTCCTAAGAATGAGTTGAGGCTGGCACTGGTGGCTCATGCCTGTAATCCTAGCTACTCAGGAGGCTGAGATCTGAGGATCTCGGTTCAAAGCCAGCCCCAGCAGGAAAGACTGTGAGACTCCTATATCCAATAAACCACCAGAAAACTGGAAGTGGCGCTGGAGCTCAAGTGGTAGAGCGCCCGCCTTGAGCTGAAGAGCTGAGGAACAGCACTCAGGCCCAGAGTTCAAGCCCCACAACAGACAAAAAAAAAAAGAATGAGTTGAGCTGGTCTGACAGGCTTTGTTCAGCAAAATGTCTAGAGTGCCTACTATGTGTCAGACAATTCAAGAGTTAGCAGGTAATGCTCTAAAGTGTGTGGTGGGTCCAGTTACAATATCAAGTTAGAGACAACTCTAAAGCTTCTCTGAGGTATAAATTCTGACCCCATGGGAGCTCAGCGCTCCCTTTACACTAATTGATCACCTGTTGTATTGCAGAAATTTTATCAGATAGTTCCACAAGGCCTCCACTTCATAATCTGGTGAACTGCCTGAGATATGCAGTTGGTAATCAGCAATAGCTGCCAGGCTTGGCTTTCCCAGAATGTCTGTCCTTATGGTCAGAAGTAATGAAGACACTGATGTCATCTTCAAATGCAACATCAGCCATCAGTTAGCAGAACTACTGGATGAGTGATCTGTTAACTTTTCAACCACTCCTTTTCCTCCCTCCCTCAGGAGAGTGAAGGGACGCACAATCATCCCACTTACTGCCTTAAATTTTACTTGGAGCCCAGTCATTTCCTAGTCTAAGTGTTTTGGGTACCTGCCTTACTAAGGCATCACAAGTCACTTACACCATAGTGTGAGAATAAGCGGAAGAGCTTATTGGTGACGACTGTCACCAGGGTGGGCAAGCGCGCTGGATCCAGGAACAAACAGGGCAGGGGAAGTAAACATCTGGAAGATGACTCGGTCACGGAGTTGAAAACTCAAGACATACTTATCATAATAAACAAAGAGCAGTTTATCATAGGAATTGACACGACAACAGGCCTACATATATACACACACAAAAGACGACCTGACTGACAGCAGTTGGCTTGGAGGGGTACCTATGTCCTAGTTATAATTTTTAATATGTTTATAATTCATTTAGGCTAAAAAATCCTCACAAAAAGAGGCCACAATTACACACGTTCCGCCATTACTTCAACAACATCAGCCTTGACTCCTGCCTGTGCTTGCTTCCATTCACCTCGCTTTGGTAAGGCCCCTGTGTGATGGGGGAAGTATGGAAATCATGCTAAAGCAACAACTTAAGAAGGCTTCACCTTCAAATCCTGCCTCACTGAGATGAGCATTTCAAAATAAGAATCTCACAGAAACATCTCAGCCACGACGATGTCCCAGCCGAGGCCCCAGAGCCTATGAAAATATCTCACCTGGGGCATTGCAGATGCAATTAACTATTTTGGGTAGGAGAGTCTCTGGATTTTCCAGAAAGGAGAGCATCATCATCATGATCCAGAAAGGATCATCATCATACCAGAGGAAGGAAAAGCGTCCGACTTGGGGGAGACACGAGGACAGGGTAGAGGTGGAAGTGAGGTAGATGCTGGCTTTGGAGATGGAAGCAGGATGGGACCAGCAAATGCAGACAGCTGGAGAAGCGCCCGGTTAGTCTGTATTTGCACCACCTGCTCCAGGGCTCTTCCTGCCCTCCTGCATCCAGCGAGAACCAGAGCCTGGGGGTTAGTGGCTGTATTTCTAAAATGCCACTTTTTCCTGAATGACATATGTTGCTCTGGTCTTAAAATATTACCATCTGCAATTATTCAACCTTGATGGAAGGATTGGGCTTGACTTAGTTCATATTCTTTTTGTGGCTTCTACTGTAACTCCTATAGCATGGACACAATTTAGTGTTCTGTACTTCTCAGAGCTACTCATAAGTTGCAGTAGTTTTAGAGTATCCAGGGGCCCAAATTCTCTGCTACAATGCCACTAGATTTTGACAAATTATAAGCAAGTTTACTAACAAATAATTAGCCATAGGTCAGACAAGACAGTTCTACTGAGATGCTGAAGTCTTATGATAGAATGTAAGACTATAGGGCTGGGAAGGAGGCTCAGTGGTAGAGTGCTTGCCTTGCATACATGAGGCCCTGGGTTCAATTCCTCAGCACCACATAAGCAGAAAAAGCCGGAAGTGGCGCTGTGGCTCAAGCATTAGAGCACTAGTCTTGAGCTTAAGAGCTGAGGGACAGTGCCCAGGCCCAGAGTTCAGGCCCACAAATGGCAAAAGAAAAAGAAAAAGAAAAAAAGAATATAAGACATGAGCCTACTGTTATTGACTATGGTATTAAGTGCAGGAAGCAGAAGGCACTTAATACCATAGAAGCAAACAACCCAGAACATAACCCTTTCCTAGCAACATCTCTCTAGTGCCCTCTATGGGCAAAGTCTAAACCACAAAAGTTAAAAGCAGTCATCCACTGTTGAATGATGGGATTATGTGCTAAGAGGGTCATTACTGTGAGAGCATCCTCGCCTACTGCACACCGGGGCTTCCAAGCTTTCCTCCTAGCCTACCAGCAGTCCAGCATATTGATGAACTGAATATTGTAAGAAACTAGAACACAGCTTTTTGTGTATCTAAATATAGCTAAACATAGAAAAGGCACAACAAAAACACTAGCTAACAGGAAAACTTCAGTCTCACTTTAATCTTATGGGTCCACCATTATGCAAAAGGCCTATCATTGGCAGAATATCATCTTGTGATTCATGGTGGTAACAGTATTTCAAGGACTCCATGGAACAGCCCAAAAGAGTGACTTTTTTTTGGGGGGGTGTCTGGCCATGGGGCCTGAACTCTGGGCCTGGGCGCTGCTCCTCAGCTCTTCAGCTCAAGGCTAG
>NW_012267239.1:11927777-11935109 GCF_000151885.1 Dipodomys ordii | reverse complement strand
CGGAAGTGGCGCTGTGGCTCAAGTGGTAGAGTGCTAGCCTTGAGCTGAAGAGCTGAGGGACAGCACCCAGGCCCAGAGTTCAGGCCCCATGACTGGACCCCCCCCAAAAAAAGTGCTTGCTATGTGTTAATAAAGGAGTTCCTGCTTGACTTGACTCCCCGCTGTGCTGCATCTGATTGTCTCCTGGGTTAAGGGAGGCTGGGGAACAGGCAAGCAGCACACTTACCTTTCCTCGGACCCGGACCCGTCCATCTTTCCTGGGACAGACGAAGACCCGACAAGAGGTAACACTGTTCAAAAAGAAATTACTCACTACCTGACTTATGTAACTGTAACCCCTCTGTATAGCATCTTTACAGTAAAAATTTTGAAAAGAGTTTATGAGACCCCCCCTACTCAACCCATAGTTGGAGCAGTGGATGTACCTGTTAACCTAAACTCCATGATACTGGGAGGATCATGGTTCCAGACTGAAAAGTGTCCTGGTAAAGTTTTGGTGGTTGGACTTTCTGATCTCTACAATAAATTATTTAAAAGAGATGTAAGAAGATTCAACTTACTACTTTTGCAAATGTCATTTGTTTACAAGGGTTCTTTACTCACAATCCCTATCTCTGGCCATATTTCCCCAGAGCTCAGGTGTGAAGAACTTTTATTAACTAGCTTAATTTCTTTAGTTCAGCAAATGTAGGGAAATCATTGAAATGCAAAGGCAAATAAACAAAAAAGGAGTTTCTACCCCTCCTGATTTTCCAAATATAATTCATGTAGTTGAGATAAAATGTCTTAAGTCTTTATTCTTATTTTATGTAGTTTATCAGGACAAACTCATTTAAAAGTGTTACCCCAAACTAAATTTCTGTAATAAAACTTAGTAGCAGGTATTGTCAGGGTGAAGACCATCTTCCTTCATATTGTATAAGACATGGATGTTCATCTTGTGCCTTATGGCAAGAAGCCAGTAGGCTGAATTAGGGAAGATAAAAATTCAGATGACTGAGACAGGTATTTGATTACTTGAATTCTAGCCTCACCCCAAGTATCAATCTTACTTTGAAAAACAAACAAACAAATGTGGAGACAGCTAAGAGTGAAGTCAAATTTTGTAAGACAGGAGTCCTGTCAATACTGTAGAGAGACACCTCCCCGTCACTAACAGAAAGCTAAGGCTCCTGCTGAATTGGAGGCTGTGGGAGCCTGAAACAAGTGATATTTAGGAATCGTGAGTTCCGGCTTGTAGTCATCATTGTCTTCTTCCTGGTGGCAGCATTGTTATACCTCACATGACTCTAGTATCCAGGCATTAGATACGTCTGTGTTCAGGGGAGAAATGAAGCTGGACAACTGTCCCAGAGAAAGTCTACTGTGAAATCCATTCACGAACCCAGTAAGTGGGAGGAGCCATCAAGAAGAAGCAACGGGGAATGACTTAATGTGTGCTCTAGTCCCCAAAGCAGGATTCACACGGATGAGAAAAAACAAAGAACCTTGGCCCAAAAGCATTTTAGCATTTGTTTTTGGGACACCTGTGGTGTGGTGGACAGAACTTAAGCATCTGCTTTACACCTCATCTAAATTTTTGCACTGGGCTCTTTTAAGAGTTGGTGTAAGATTCAATGATTCAGTTAATGTTAAAGTGGTTACAATTTTGCCACAAATGGACATTTAACAATGTGTGCAGACATTTTTGAGTGGTAGTTGATGCTCCTGGCATCTGGTGTATAGAGACTGGAGATGCTGTTAAACATCCTACAATGCACAATCACCTCAAACAAGTAATTTCTTGCCCTCAAATGTCAACAAGGCTGAAATTGAGAAGTGTTTTCTGGATTCATTCTCTTGCTTCTGTGTGAATTTCCTATAGGAATCTGATAAATGGGAGTTTTGCTAACAGTGACTTTTCATTGTGGGTAATGGATTTGGGAAGGGGTAGTTGAGGAGTAGAGATTTAGAGGACAACCCCCACTCCTGGTGGTTGCCTACAGGCGATGCCTCAGCTGACAAGTTAGTAGATGAACAGGATGCAGGGCATTGCTGTGGAATTTACAATAATAATTGGTACCTGTAGCAAGAGACTCCTGTGAGTGTCAGAGTTACAACCATAAGCTTCAGATGGGAAAATATATTACAAGCTTATTAGTTTAGTGAATTTATCCAGATTCTTTTTCATTTAAGAATTGTTTCTCTAAACCTTAAATTCAAGTTATAAATTCTATCTTTTCGCCACTGAAAGAACTCTGGAAAAAACAAGCCTTTTTTCATTGGGCCGGGGGTGGGGGTGGCGGTGGAGGGAATCATCCACTACATAGGATTATACACTCCCATTAATAGTTATTAATGACTGTAAATGAATTGAAGCTGGAAGTAATGAGATGGGATTATCTGGAAGATAGCCAGGGACAAAGTGGAAAGCTAATGTGGCAAGAAAGGAAAGCAGAAATGAAGAGGTCACCAGCCCTAATGTATGTCTGTGATGAAGACCTCTAACTCCAGGGCCCACAGAGAGTTTGGGGACTCCACTGTGCTGGTCCTTCCCCATCCAAGGGGTCTCACCGTACCTCTAGACAGATGTGTGCTCACTCACTCATGTTTGTACACGTATATCCGCTCTGTGCAGTTTCTAGGGAAGGGATACATCACCTTGTTATCCATGATAATGATGCACCCGATGGATTATGTGTAGATGGTATTTTAAAATATGAATCACTTAAAATATAGCTTATGTCTATTCTAATTCTAGAATCATGGAGCTCTTTGAAAGCCTAGTAAAGAGTCTGGGCTGTCTACCCAAAACATGAACCCAAAGACACAGCAAAATATTTTGCATATAATTATAATACATTTATAGATAGATGAATTATGGGGTGAATCCTCTTGTGAGGTAATTATCTCACCTCAAACCCATGGGCATATTTACAACAGGGGCTGAGGCGGAAACGTCTGTGATGGTTGGATGGGAAGCCCAAATGAGTGACCCAGGAAGGTCTAGGCAGGTCTAGGACACTGGTGTCCTAGTAGATAAAAACAGGTAAATTTCTCTTCCTCACTCCTACAACTCACAGTCCTTAGACTTCCAATAGCTTAACTTTAAGCCACAGGAGAAATTGTTTGCATACTATGTATGTATGAACTTCCATCTGGCACACATCCTCAATCACCACTGATTTTCCAATGTTAAAGTCTGTGCAGAAGAGATGGACAGAAAGCCAGTGAGTGAGGTGTTCCATTTTCCAACTATTTCTTCCTCCTCTTTGGCATAAAGCCTAACTCATGGAGTTCCTGACTTGGGTCCAACTATTCCTTATTTTCAGATCAACCTATTTCCTGTCAAGCCCAGAACCGACTTTCTTATTTGTTCTCAACAAGACTTACTAGACTTTTCTCTTTCCTCTCCATGCAGCCATTTGTGAATAGCCAAGATTATCTGAGTCCTATGTATTAAATGGAGCTAAGACTAATGGCTAACACTAGTAGATAGGTTGCTCTTGCACATGAATGTTTTCTTCCCTCAGGGCTGAGTAGCAAGGGGATATTACATACCTTCGCTGAACATTTGCAAGTGATATTTCAACAGTGAGGCTATTCCAGATGCCTTCAATTCACACGAACAATACCACGCAACTTTCAACCAGGGAAGAGGTCTTGTTTTCTGAAAAATAAGTGAAAACAAGTGAAAAACAAGGCTGATGCATATTTGTCCTCTTAAATGACAACTTAAATGATATAATTTTTACTTCTCTGATGTTATAGTTTAAAAAGGTAACACTGCTGGGAATGAACTGATATTAACATACACACACGTACATGTAACTGTGCGTAGCCTGGCCCCACCTTCTTTTGCTCTGCTCTCTTACCCTGACTTCTCTTGGTCCTTCAGTATACTTGGGTCTCTCCTGCCAAGGAGCTTTGTATTCATTGTTCTTTCTGCCTGGCTGGATCTCTATCCCTCTCTTTTGACCAATCAATTCCTGGGCAACTCCTTAGGCAGCCTTCTCAGGCTTCTCCGCTCATGCCGTGAGTCTGGCCATGTTCCTTTCTTTTTGCTTTTGGAGGCTACATTCCTTTCCCTGTGGTTCTTAGGCTAGGAAGTGATGCTGTTTTCCTTTGTGTGATTATATCACTAATCCTTTCAGGCAGTACAAGCTCAAAAAGGGCAGGCAGTGCTGACTTTTCATATCCAGTGCCTGGAAAAGGGCCTCATATCAGCAGGGTTCAAGAAAATAATTACAATTAAATAAGCAGTGGGATCATCATAACTTCTTCTTTTCGTGTGCTTTCTTGTATTTTTCAAATCACAACAATCATGTGATACTTTTATAATAAAAAACACTTTTATAATAAAAAAAACTTTGAGGCTGCGCTGTTCTCTGTAGTCTGCTGCTTTTGGCTCTGTGTGACCCATTCCTCTGTATGCTACTGTGCTAGGCTCGGAACATGATTACACCGGATTGTCTGAAGTTCTGCCCAGACTATTCCCTGCTCTCACTGTGGGCTTGCTCACTGCGGAGCAGATCGCTAGGGAGCCTGCTCTTCTCTCTCCTGCCCTTGGGGATGTAGTCTTGTGGCTCTTACGGTTCCCAAATGACCCTCTGCCAAAGCAACCCACCAAGCCTGTCTTGCCAGCTAATGACAAGACTGTAGGATTTCACCTCCTGCAGGTCCTGCTTTGGTGTCTGATGTGTCTCTTGGCATGGATCTTTGGGTCACACTTTCCTCAACACTCCTGTATTCAGAGAGCTGTAGTCACTGTGATGTTTCCCTGTGGAGTCAAACCTAAGCTTTCTCAGACAGCAATTCCATGCTTCAGCTTGAGATTCAAGTTCTTGCTTGCTTTCTACAAAATGATAGCATAAATGCAATGTCTGAAGTTAAGTGTGAGGGATTTCTCCATGTGGCATGTCAGGTGGCATGTAAGATATTTTTAAAACTTCTGTAGGCAAGCTAAAAAAAATCTTGTTAGTATGAAAACATTTTATCAGCCTCCACAACATTCACCTACACATTGCAATGTGACAAGGATAACCTGTCATTTCCAATCCTCTTTGGATTGAGCTGGTAATAAGTGAACATGGATGATACATCAGAAGAGGAGCTCCTTCGGTGCAAAGCTGCATTGCTGGCTCAAGCAAGTATCTTCACTTTCTAAGTTCTCACTTTTCCCAGGCCTTGAATTCTCCTTGACAACATTTCAGCACAATGCCTTGTTTTTCTGTCTGAGTTCCTCAGATATATTGGTAAGATCAGCATTTTAATGCCATTTCCAGGGAGACAGTGGGCGTTGAGGAGCTATTATCCATACAACAGTATGTACTGGGATGGATCCGCTGTAGGTAAGTTGCACTTATCTGCTGCTCAGATGAGAAAAGCTGATTATCCAACCCAGGGCAGATGAGGTAGAAGCATCTTGGAGATTAGGCTGGCTCCCAGTGCCCTACATTTCAGAGGGATGCTGTCATTGCTTTCATGTTTGTTGTTTTCTGTGGATGGGCTTTCTCTCACATGATTTGTCTTACGACTGAAATAAAGGCTAAATCTATCTTGGGGAAAGTAGTGTGTACAAATTTAGCTGGGAAGAAAGTGGTCCTGTGGCAGGTGCTTTGTGATAACTTTGCTATTCCCAGCCAGGGACAAATTAGTAAAGCAATCTAGATTGTTAAGGTGCTTTGGGTTGAGTCACATAGATAGTGAGATGAAGTACTGGGTACTTTCTAGAATGGTTTGTTCCTGTTAGAGGCAGAGGCAGCCCTTCTCTGAGAGAAGTCCATTTCCTAGTCCTGCTCCCTGCTCCACGAATTTCCTATTGCTACTTCTTAGGCTTTATTGCCAGCTCCTAGTTGCTGTAGCAGGTCTTTGCCATTCAACTAAGCAATTTATAAATGCAGTGTGTCTTGAAGAGCTGGAACTTACATTAGCTGGAACTTACTTTTAAAAGAAAGCCATTAGCTGTTGACTGTCGTCACCTTTGGCTTTCATTTGTAGCAAGTCATGGTCACAGGATGGAGAAACTTTATTATAGAACACATTTGAGTCCAAAGCTTGGTTTAAATTTCTCTTTCACTCCTTCTTCTAAGAAAGAGATGACAGTCTTTCAAGAAAAGCTAAGGTGAGGTGTTCTGAGGACAGGAATGTTGCTGGTTGTTGAAGGTAGTGACAGGAGCCAAAGTGAATTTCTGCATTCCATTTCTCTCCGCCCCCCTCCCCCTTGTATCTCAGTTGTTACTCTGTTGCTCATCAGTTTCTCCATCTATGAAGTGGGGATATTACCTACTTTGCTAGTTAACCAAATTACTTCTTCAAGGCTGATCCATCTGGGCATAAGTGAAGGATGGATGTTATTGAGCTGGATATCCCTTAGATTCTAGACAGCAATTGCTTTGGGCCCATGGTTAGGTAACTTCAGGGGTGGGGTGGTGCACTTGAAGCAGGTTCTAGGACTATGGCTTCTTTCTCTTTTGCTTCTGGGCCATCATAAGGTAAGAAGTGTCCTCCAATGCTTTCTTGGTGTCATGGTACTGTGACTTGCCACAGGCCTAAAGCAACAGGGTCAAGCAACCATGGATTGAGACCCCTGAAAATGGTGATTCAAAATAAACCTTTCTCAGATTTTAAGTTGATCATCTCAGGTATTTTTTTGACAGTGTTGAAAACCTGACTAATACTGTCTCCTGCCCTGACCGTCCTCTAAGCTTGGATCAAGTACAAGATTTCTGGATTTTATTAAGAGGTCAGATCAGGACTTGGGAATCTCTTAATAACTCTGTCAGAATAATGCTGGAATAGTACTTAAAACTGTTATCATACGCTTTGTGGCTTTTTTTAAGGCTAATGCCGTATTATTTTGTTGGTGCACTTAAAGAGATTCCTACAAGGATTAAAATGTAGCTGGAAGCTGGGAGTGGTGGTATACACCTGTAAGCCCAGCACACTAGAGACTGAGCCAGAGGACTGCCAGTTCAAAGCCAGCCCCAGGTGCACAGCAATGAAACCAGCCTCGGCTCAAGGCAGGACGACCTCAAGACAAGACAAGCGGACACAAGTAAGATCCAACTCCAGACCTGGAAAAACCTTCTTCCCGTCAGACCACGGCTCCCAGAGCGGTCTCGCTTTGCTCCGAGGTGGCTCCCCTCCAGGGGAGCTTCTGAGGGGGGTCGGGGGACAGCCGGGTCTTCTGAGGGGGGTCGGGGTGGGGGGGAGCCGGGTCTTCTGAGGGGGGTCGGGATCGGGGGGGAGCCGGGTCTTCTGAGGGGGGTGGGGGGGAGCCGGGTCTTCTGAGGGGGGTCGGGGTCGGGGGGGAGCCGGGGCTTCTCCGCTCGGACCCGCGTCCGTCCTCGG
>NW_012267239.1:11886916-11924737 GCF_000151885.1 Dipodomys ordii | reverse complement strand
TGCTGGAGGGGGGACTCTGGTGCTGGAGGGGGACTCTGGTGCTGGAGGGGGACTCTGGTGCTGGAGGGGTACTCTGGGGTGCTGGAGGGGGGACTCTGGGGTGCTGGAGGGGGACTCTGGGGTGCTGGAGGGGGACTCTGGTGCTGGAGGGGGTGCTGTGCTATGAAGCATTTGGCCAGGGTGTGGGGACACCGCAGTGAAGTTGGGGTGAGAATGGGAACTGTGTCAAGATTGTGTTGGCAGCGACCAGAAGCGCAGTGGTTGTTACTTTGTGCTTGCATTTGTAAGTGGCACTCACGTCACAGGTTTCCTTTGACATCATCTTTATCATCGTCGTCACTGCTGCCACCAGGAACAGCAGCTCTCTTGCCCATCAGAGCAGCTCCAAGGTCTCAGAAGGCACTGTGTTCAGACATGGTGCCCCTGGATTCTGCCCTCAGGAAGCAGCGATGCCCTTACCCCGTGGCACCGTGTGTGTGTGTGGGGGGGGAGGGCGTCTCATTCTCATTTGCAGCTGAGATTGCCAAAGAAAGCCCCGACCTCCCCTTTTTATTAATTCTCCACAGGCTGACTTGCGGAATCTCTGGGTGTTTTGTGTTGACATTTACACAAGGCAGAACCCGTGGGATAGACCTGAGAAGTTGAAAGCCTTAGTCATAGTCCGCACCCAAACCTTCAGAGACCATGTTGAGCAGCGGTGTCTCTTTCTGCTTTTCTCCCTCAGTAGCTCTGGTAGTATCAAAGCACCTCTATCCCTGTGCTCGCTCATGGGATGTGTGTCATCATGTGTTGTGCTACTTTAGGGTATCTAAGTTCCTGAGGGGGAGAATTATTTGCTCTTGTCTACAGCAGGTAGGCACTTCACTGTGATTTGGCAGCCATTTCCCAGCTGTTTATGAGGCTTGCCACAAAGTCGTTTGGATCTCAGACTTACTAACTTTACTAACAAAGCTGAGAAAGTCATACCAAGTTCACTGCAATTTGGGAAGATGCTGCTTTAAAGGTACTTAAAGGTATCCCAGTTCTCCATGATCAGAGCTATGTAAAAGTTAACCTCCTTTCTCTTGGCTGTATTAGGAGCCAGTAACAGGACCAGAAAAATGTCCTTAGACAAACTGCAGGAACTAAGGACGTGGTGGTCTGGTAGGAAGAAAACAATGGGCAAAGGTTGAGAGGCAGTGTATCATAATGGCTAAACTCATGCAGCTTTAAGTCCTGGGGCAGACACTTGTTAGCTGAGTCACCCTCGAAAGCTGTCATTTTAGGCTGAAGGCAAGGTTACCTGCTTCCTAGGAGAAGCTGTAGGATTCAATGAAACTGTAGTAACTCCTGGCATTAACTGCCATTAATAATACTAGCCAACAAAGACCCTAGCCAACAAAGATCTCTTCCTACTCCTTACCATTTTCAGACTCCAGAGAACATATTCCTGTGGGTCTGGTGCTTTCCAAGCTCCTCGTGGGACTACACCTTAGAAGGGAGCCACTGATTCAAGTTACCTGCGTTTGTCTCAGACTGTGCTAGTGCTTAGCCAGCTTTTGGTTAAAGTGCACTGAAGATGTAGCTTCAGAGACTTCTAGGCCTCGGGGTCTGGCCTAGGCTGTTTCTTTCTTGCTGACTGTTCACTGCATTGACTTGGTACAATGTACTTTTGCAGAGTTAGTAAATTCATTGGCCCCTTCCAGGGGGAGCCAAACAGCTTTTCTTTAAAAGTTGATGGGAACTGAAGAGACTGTAACTGACCAGCCTACAATAACCTATATTTACAGTATTTTTCTTCTTTAAGAATAATATATATCTTTGTTCAAATAGAATTCAAATGGGAAGGAACCACTGAATATCAATGTGGTTCAATTCATTCAAAAAGGGAGACTGACAGTTCTGCTTTGGGAAGATACTTGGAAATGTAAAGTATATTGCCAACTGTATTAACATTATATGAGATAAAAATCTAGAAGATAGGATTCAAAGCAGAATTGCGTATTTTGGGCTCACATAATTAAGCTTAGACAGACTCTAGTAGTTTAATGAGGAAACTGACCCTGACTTTAGAGGCTTTTTTTGTTTTCTGTCTCTTTGCCTTTGGGAATTTCCTTTGCTTGTATCTCTAGTTCTACTCTTCTTTCCCATGTTGTTCTGTCTTTTCTGTCTTCTCCTCCACTTGGTACCATCTTAAACTCTGGGCTCACATCCTTCTAACCCTGTAGTCCAAAGACAGCTCTCTTCTCCTCTATCTCCCACATCCTGGGGAGCAGGCCTGGCCACTTGTGAATCTGTCTGAACGAAATGCTCTGGCCAGAGGGATGAGGTTCTACAGGCGTTATGATGGTGTGAAGGTAGGATTCATATTCTTGTCTTCTGCGATAGCCAGATATGAAATTGGTGGAGGTGTCCCCAAAGAAAAGGGCACGGGAACAGGCTGGAATATGATGCGACAGTTGTAAACAATCTTGATAGTAGACAGCAAGACGTTTCTTATACCTTGTAGAACATGCTTTAAGGGTAAAGTATGAGGCTTATGCATGTCATCTGGGGTTATGGCACATTTCAGACGATCATGCCTTCAATGTCCTTTACTAAAACTCTGTTATGTAAGTGGTAAAAACTTACTAATGTGTAGTGAGTCTCCACTGGTAGTTCGGCTGTGTCCCGAGGTTACTCATAGCCTCTCGATGGAACCTAGTTTTAACCGTGGCCATACTTTTTAGCTATGTAGCCTCTGTCCTAAAAATCAGCTTAATTCTGATCAGGTTCCAGCCTGCATGTTGTCAGAGTTACAGACATTAATCTGATTTGCTTGATCTTACAGGAATATGAAACCATGGGAATTCTATGTGTAGCAATGTGAGCTTGCGGTAACAGGCTGGCCTGGTGTAAGCACTGAAACATTCCTGTGTTTAGGGTCTGGGCTGAAGTGCTGACAAGGCAGTAATGTGAATGTCCTGTGAAATAATGATTACTTTCCTGGGAGGATGTAAAAGTAGGCTACTAACCTTCTTACCTTGTCACCATAAAAGCTGGGTCTATAAACCGGACCATTTCCTCTTACTTAGATATTTCAAGTCCTTTGGCAAAAAGTAAAAACTCTGAGCTTGCTCTGGCTTTCTGAACTGCTCTAGACATTGGACATATATTGCCTGAATACCTATGTGGCGTTGGGAGGTTTCGGGTCCTCCTTTAGGCTCTTCAAAGGCCTCTGAAATTCTCTTCAGGAAGCAGGGTTCTAGCCCATTTTTTTTCCTCCTAAACCAATGGCTCTTTTATTCCCTTCCTTTAATCAAACCTGACTTGTTTTGTGTCTTATCTTATTAGGAACATGTATATTGTGTATTATCTTATTAGGAACAATGATCATTGTTGAAGACTAACATCTTTCAAATTAAATACTTTTTCTCTGGTCTCCCATGTCACAGAATATTAGTGGAAATGCTTTGGGAGTAGGTAAGACTTTAAGCACTTATGTTGGGTCTTGGGATCTGGACATTAATTTAGAATAAGCAGACACAGCCAGAGGGCTATCTAGGGAGGGTGGATAGAATCAAGACAGGAAACAATTTTATTGGTATTGTCAGTATCCTGGTACTTATAGCCCTACTCTAGAATCTCTTCATTCCATTAAGATGCTCTAAGGCATGTTTTTGTGAAATAATCACCAGGAACATGAATGACCCAAGCACTGATACATTCACTACCTACCCACCAGAAGGTGCAGTTGTTAAACAGGCCTTGAGCGGTGGTTGCTGTACTTTTATTCCCATGAATCTCTGTTCACACTCATCCAGATTCCAGTGCTTTATTTATGATGGTCTCTGGGAAACATGGAAAGAAAAAGATAACTGGGTGCAAGTGGCTCATGCCTATAATCCTAACTACTCATGAGGCTGAGATCTGAGGGTCAGAGTTTGAAAGTAGACAAGGAAAGTCCATGAGACTTTTATCTCCAATAAACTACAAAGAAAGCTAGAAGTAGAGTTGTGGTTCAAGTGATAGAGTGCTAGCCTTGAGCAAAAGAAGCTCAGGGACAGTGATTAGGACCTGAGTTCAAGCCTCAGCACTGGCAAGAAAAGAAAAGAAAAGGAAGGAAGGAGAAGAAGAGTCAGATGTTCCAAAGACAATGAAAACCTTCCCACTTCTTAGGAAGAGCCCTCCCCAGTGGTCCAGTCAGTGAGGTAATTTTGCTCTAAACCTTGATAACTTACTACTGTGAAGTTCAATGATATTGAATGAATGGATAGATGGCGGGCTGGCTGGATGGAGGGATGGCCGGATGACAGGCACCATAACATATCGGTGACACAGAGCCCTTTCAAGCAGCACATAGATGGCCTGGTGTGGTCTATTATCCCAAGAGTTTGTCTTCCAGTCCCAAGAATTCCAGGGTCTTGGTTTCTCAGTGCTAAAGAGCAGGGGTTTTTGTTCTTTGATATTGTGAAACTTCTGAACTAAAATAGAGAAAATATTTCAGAACAATTGCTGTCACAGTGTTTGATGATCTGTGAGAAGTGCAGCTCAGTAAATCTTATATTTTAATGTAGCTAGTCTTCAAAAGGCAGTAAGTGAAATCTTTGTCACTATTTCCAAAGATTACTTTGCTACTTTGATCTGTTAACTGACTGAAAGCACTTCTCTGTGGCCTCAGCCCTGTGATTCTAATAAAACTACTTTCTCCCCATTACAACATATACATAGTCTTTGTAACTTGTTGCTGGTCTGTGGTGAGAAAAATCTCCAAAGTCTGTTCTAATGACAGGCAGGGGAAATACATTATGTTTCCTCCCTCCATGACCACCCTAGGCTTAATGCAGAGAATTTAAAGCCCTTCCTTAGGCTATCTAGTATTATGACCTATCTGGACAATAGGTAAATGGCACTGCACTTGTTGTATAGAGAAGGAATTTAGGGGTCAGAGAGGTGAATGCGTTGTTCTAAGTGAAATCTGGGTAGTATTCCCATGCTGCCTTGCATTCTACTTTCTCATGGTATACTAGGGACCACAGCCAACACTACTGGGCTTTATTTTTATTTTTTTACTTTTAAAGCAGGGGAAGCCATAAATACAGTTTACTATTCTGAGTATGAATCTAGAGAGAAGAACAGTTGCTTTCTTTAGGCATTAAAATGGTCATCTTTGTAGATGAAGGAAACCACTTCTAAAATTTTTCTAAGCTTGTTCACATTTGGAAAGTTTTGCAAATAATTTTTTTACACGCCAACAGATCTGCAGAAAATAGAATTCATCTACAGAACTGGCGTCAACCCTGTCCCTGGCGGGCAATGCCTTATCTCCTCTCATTTCTCTTTTGTGTTGGCATGCTTTATCTAAAGATAGGTAAGTTTAGAGCATATCACACCCACGATGGATACTCTCCTTATGTTAGGGGAACTTTCTTATTTGCTTTAAGTTGGTCCTAAATTTAAACTCTGAAAACAGATTAAGTCTAATATTTATGATTATTATTGATGAAGCACTGGAGCTTTACCAGGCCATGGTATCTTAAGAAGAACTATGGCAGATTGATTTTAAAAAAATAATGTATTACCAAGCATGATATCTTGTGCCTTACCCTAAAATTCTTATGTCCAAATGACTCCATAGGAGGTCATGTAGGTGACAAGATGTTCTTGTTCGACAGTGGAGAAAACTGATGAGCAGGGACTTGCCCAAAGTCATGATGGTCAGTGGCACAGCCAAGAACAGGTGCCAATTATCTGACAGCTTGGTTGTGTTTATTAGTTTCTGCCCACTACACAGATGAAGGAGACAGTCAGCTTCTATATCAGTTTTGGGGGCTTAGGGGCAGTTTTTTCCATCTTTGGCTGAGACATATATTCACGGTTGCCAGATGATAGCACTATTTGCTAAATTTAAGAGCTAAATGAACACAGAATTTGTTAAGAAAAGCAAAAATTTGAAACCGTAGTCACAAATTGAGTGGCGAAGTAGCTGAAGACTACATAGTAATTGTGTAGGGAGCTTCTGCCTGAGCTGAGTCTGAGCAGGAAGACCATACAGAATAGGGAAGCAGCCATTGCCTGAGACTATACATACAGGAATATGACCTGGCCCAGGGAAATAGCGATCAGAAGAGCCAAGGTCATGAACAAGAAGAGGGTCTAGAAAAATGCTAAACCAATTCTTTAAAAGGAAGGCTATCAGCCTTACAGTCAATGTATGATAGACACATCCTGTTGCTTGAGAAAGACAGTAGTTAGATTCACAGTGAGAGAGGAAGCAGACCTTTCCTGCTTGCTTGCTCCTGTCTTTTCCACCTGTGCACAGCAGGTAAGAGTGTCTGTCTACAAAGGCAGGCATAAACTTTTATTTTAATAAACCCTGTACATTGCTCCTGCAGTCTTTGCTATCTGTGAGGGTAAAAACTTAGCCTCAGTCGTCTCTGGGGTTACAGCATTCTCCAGAGCTGTGTCAAGGCTCAGGAGCCTGGCACTGTGCTGCAGCATGGGGCAGAGTGACCCTGTGGTCACCATGGAATCAGGCCACTCAGGTTTTTACTATAACACCCTTTTGTGTCTGTGACTTGCTCAGCCATGGTGTCCAGGTTGTGCTTGGCCCACAGGAAGCTTCTGATGACATTTCTTATGGTTCCTTCTGCCTGGGTATACCACTCACAGCTACTGAGTCCTGTGCCTCTCCGAGGACACTGGCAGGAAGCAGAGGCTGGCCCTCCTTCCTCCAGGGCCCACAAGTCTCTCCCCTCTTTTTCCCAAGAGTGCCCGCTACCCTGTCCAGCTCTCCACTGAGATGGGATCTTGTGAACTTTTCTGCCCAGGATAGCTTCAAATCCATGATCCAGTCTTAGCCTCCCAAATAGCTAGGATTATAGGCATAAGCCATGAGCACTCAGCAAGTTTGGCTTTTGGTTTTTAACTTTGGCCACTGCTTTGGAGGACCACGGGCCACTGGAAAATAGTTGAATGATGAGCAGGATTTTCAAGGATGAAATCTCATGAATGGAGGACTGACTGGAGAGGTGGCTGCAAGGTGCCAGGATGCGAGGGAGCTTCCCTACAGAGGTTAAAGGGTAATCAGACAGAAAAAGAGCTAGATTTACTCAATACACTCAGAAAGTGAAAACAAGCACCAGCTGAAGAAAAATTAATAGAGACATACTTTGGCCTAGAATAAGGGAAAGATTTTTACATTTAGAACTGTCTGGAATGCCGAGACTCTCTTCTAGAGTGGAGAACTCCATGATAGAAGCTCAAGAGAAGACTGGTTTTCTAAGGGCTGCTATGAAGGAGAGTATAGCATTAAGAGGAGTTGGGAGGGATACTAAGTTCTCTTTAAAACAAAGATCCCATCATTTCCTACATAAATATAATGAACTCCTAGACTAATAAACCATCCCACATTTTGACAGATGCAGTAGTTAAAACATTTCCAAATATAGTTTATGAAATTTTTCCTCCTTTAATTAAAATACACATGCATACATGCATGCACATGCATGTACACACAAAGACTACAATATGTCATTGAGAGAAAGCATTTCCAAATAGTAAAGGAAACAAAAATATATTTCTGTTCTCTGAATTGAAACTAGTAGCAATTGATGTTTTTACAGCCAGTAGTTTGCTGAAGCTGATAAATACTTTCTGTAATTTAATACAGAAAACTCAGGGAATACTGAATTTCTTTATGAGGCAAAGTAGATTCTTTGAATTACTTTAAGGAATAAGTCAAAATACCAAATGTTCTTCCAGTTGTCTCCCAGGTAAATTAAAGAGTTTCTGCAGCATCTTTTGACAAACCTTAACAAGTGACCCAGGTATTTCTATCTACCTCTCAAAACTGCAGTCACAAGTTAGTCTTGCAACACAATGGTGCTATTTGATTATTATTCTTAGCGAGGGATAAGAGTTGGATTACTTTAGTTTGTCACTTCAAACACTACACAGATGTCAATATCTTTAAAAAGGAGCAATGAAAGCCAATTAGTTTGAAAATCCTGGTTTAAAGACTCGGTCAGACATAGTTTGACATTCTGACATTTTTCATAATCTGTTCTTCTGTGAAAGCACTTATAGTGTAAACATACATTACTGTTTAAGTCAATGGATTGCATTCATAAAGAGTACAATCTTTTCTGCTTTGTGAATTAGAGTCTCAAAGTAGTTCTGAAGACACCATTCACATATAAGTAAAAACATATTCTATCTTTTTTAAGGTCTAAATTGAAAAGAAACATAATCATGTGTGTAGAATAGATCTGTGAAATCATTTTAAAGAAAATATGAAATTATACAAATAATAAAATAACAGTGATCTATACTCCTACTGGGAAGAATTAAGTCTATTCTGGCATATTTTTTCTCTCTTGAAAATGATATATGCTAATTATCAAGAATTTAAAGAACATCAAACATAATAAAGATAACAATTCCCCTTGTTAATCTCATATGAATATGATTCTAGACATATATCCACCCATCTATCTATCTGGATATTTAGAAATGGTTTTATAAGAATGAATAGTGTTGGTTGTTCACACCTGTAATCCCAAGGACTTGGGAAGCAGAGATTGGAAAGGTTATGACTTAAGACCAGCTTTGGAAAAAAATTAGTAAGATCCCATTTCAGCAAAAAAAGCTGAGCAGTGGTGGTTCTTACCTGTGATTCCAGATCCGTGGGAGGTATAAGTAGGAGGCTCACATTCCAGGCTGGACTGAGCAATAACACTAAGACCTTATCTAAAAATAACTAAAGCAAAACGACTGGGGTCATGGCTCAGGTGGTAGAATGCCAATCTAACAATCATGAGGCCTAAGTTCAAACCCTAGTGCTATGTACCTAAATAAGTAAATACTTATTGTTATAATAATTCTGTGTTTTTATATAATTTTTTCAGACAGTCTCAATTAATTCCTTTGTTTTTTAAAAAAGATGAACTCTTTTGAAACTTTCTCCTCATTTCTTGCCTCCTGTGTGGTAATTTATTTTTATGTCATTTAGGTGAAAACATTCTGTTTGTTGGATAAATACAGTTTTGTGACTTATTTAGTGGTAGCTTTATGGATAAATACTTTCATGCATATAACTTCTAGAGGAGGTATCTGCATTTTAATTTTGGAAGTGTTTGGTAAATGCCAATCCACCATTTTAACATAATCATTTGTAATCCCCAGTACTTCAGGTGTCTGAAATTGTGTAGATCATTATTAGTCACTCTCTACAGCATTATTGCAGGTATGTTTGGTACTAGGAAATGATCAATGTAGAAATTCAGTGGTGAATAATTCAGTCCCTGTCCTAAAGGAATGAGTGCCAACATGTGCTAGATTTCTAGTATGCCAGCTCTAGGAGAGCTGTTTTATTTCTTTCTTCTCTTTCATAGGGCCTGGCATCCCAAGGCCAGGAGTATGTGTTTAATTGAATGGGCCTCTGTGTGTAACTGACTCTGGTAAGTGCACTAGAATTACATCTACTTTTGTCTTGACAGCAAACCTGTTTAGTAGGCACTTATTGAGGAAACGGAGGCTCGGGAAGTAACATCCTAAATTCTACAAAAGGACCTGTTATAATGTTCATTCTTCCTGAAACACAGCAGATCTAGCTGTTTGTCTTAGAAGTCATGAGGAAAAGGGCCTGTGCATGGACATTATAATCCAGAGAGCAGGAGGGATAAAACAGCTGTGTGTGTGTGTGCGTGTGTGTAAAATGTATACATATATGGTCTCTCTCTACATACACACACACACACACATATATGTACTGACTACTGGGTATAAGAGCTATATGATATATATGATATATGCTATGATACACACACACACACACAGCATACATCAGGTCTGATGTGGTCTAATGGTGGAGAGGCAGCCTGGTGTCGTCTCTTTAGTAGTACTCTGACATGGAGCAAGCTCCTTCACTTTTCTAAGGCTCCATTTCCTATCTGTAAAATGGGTTAGCAGTGGGAGATGACACAGGGTGTCTCCTTCAAATGCTTACTCAGTAGTAGTTGTTCAGGGACCTTTTAGAAGTGTTCAGGATGCTCAAGGGAGGAAGCCTTCCCCTCTGGTTTCCAGGGGAGGACCCAGTTTTGCTTGGCTTTGCTGAGGAGATAGAACTTGCCAGGTAAGTAGGAGGTGGAAGGAGAGCTTCTGCTGAGGTTGTACAATACCAGCTTTTTCCTACATAGCTCCCATAGCTTCCTCCGACTTGTACTGTGGAGAGCCTGCAAACAGGAGCACCTGTGTTCAGAGAAGCTGACCTGAAGTAGACCATCTTATCTCAGTAGACCATCTTCCCAGTGAGGGGCAAGTGAGTCCGTTTGTGTCGTGTCAAGGAAGCCAAGAGACAGGCAGTATGAGGCTATGTATGGGCCCAGAAGGCCATAGGCTGTCCCAGACCAGGGTCACATCAGTAGATAGCCCTTGGGAAAGTCCAGGGTAGTGGTTTTACCTGCTGATCTTAGACAAGATAAATCAGGTGGTATTCGTGAGAGTTCAATAAGAATAAGGCACAGTAGAGTTTGAGCCCTTAGAGCCAGTAGCCAGTAACTCTGATGGTAAACAATATTTAAGCTTGTATAAGGGGAACGGGTAAGGGTTTCTTCCAGCTTTGTCATCTGTGTGAAAAAATTCTGCAAGGTGTGTGTAGAGGGCAGTGGTATTTTTCCAGTGTCTCCGCGTCAATGTGAAGTGAATTTTTCTCAAGGAGACCCACGCCAGCTATGCACCAGCATTGTACTGTGCTTGGTTTTCAAGCACTGACTGCATGAGAGCACAGATGGGGAGGGGTGATGCAGAGGAACGGGACGGGCTCACTTCCTTCCATTTCTGGTAGAACAGGGGTGAAAGGAAACACTCTGAAGACTGAGAGGATTTTTCTCCCAGAATGTTAGTTCTCTCCCTAGAAATAACCTTAGAAGTCTCTGTGATGAGACCCTAGCTCTTCAAGAATAGTTCTTTTCTCTAAAAGAGGCTGGTTTACTAATTAAAGCAGCCATGTGGAAAAAAGAATTCTGTCTGAAAATTCTCAGTGTGCTGTGATTCCCCACAATAATAAACCACAATAATAAAAATGACCAAAAGAGAAGTTTCTTGTTTTTGTATGGTAGCCCACTGTGGCTTGGACTAGATATTTATCAACTAGAATAATAAAATGGATCAAAATGTGCCCTGTGTTTTTAAATTTTTTCTGTAGCAGTTTCCTAATGTAATAAAATCCAGCTTGTAATGTTAATATTTCAGCCAAGTCAGAATTTTGAAGGCAGGAGTTTTGCCCCTGAAACATGGATTAGCTTACTCTTTTGTGATCTTATAAGAAGGCAAAGAAGATCATAGAGTCCTCATAAAGAAAAGTTGCAGTGATGACGGTCATGACTGTTTATTTCCTTTGCTTGGCTCTGGTCTTTAACATGACATATGCCTCTTTCTTGTCAAGGTGGCTTCTTGCTCAGGTGCCCTTGATCTTGTGTCTGTTCCTTCCCCTGTGCTCCCACTTGTGTGTCTGTCTGTCCCGTCTGTCATGTATACCATCAATATCCTCCTTTTTACTGCTTAAAAATAGGTAGGGAGTACTGGGATTTGAAGTTAGGTCTTTGCACTTGCTAGGCTGGTGCCTATTATTTGAGTCATGCTGCCAGTCCTTTCACACCTTTATGTCCAGGCTGGCCTTGAACCCTAACCTCTTAACTCCACCCCCTTGTACCTAATTATAATAGGCATAGCCACTGTGCTCAGCTGTACTTCCTTCCTTCCTTCCTCCTCCTCCTCCTCCTCTCCTCCTCCTCTTCCTCCTCCTCCTCCTTCTCCTTCTTCTCCTTTTTGTTGTTGTTTGTCATGGGGCTTGAACTCTGGGCCTGGGCACTGTCCCTCAGCTCTTCAGCTCCAGGCAAGCACTCTACCACTTGAGCCACAGCGCCATTTGTGGTTTTCTGGTGGTCAGTTGGAGATAAGACTCTCACAGACTTTCCTGCCAGGGCTGGCTAGGGTTACAGGCATGAGCCTGGCTGTACTTCCTTCTTTTTAACCTAAAACACATTAGGTTTTTCCATGTCTTAAAAAGAAGTGTAGCAAAAGCAATACCTTAGTAATTATACAGGTTATTATTCATATTTCTTTCCCTAGTAACTCTTACAGAGAGTGTTTTGTTGCTTTATTAAACTAAGTATTTCTAAGTCTGTAATCTTACCTTCTAATTTGTTTCTTTCTTTTCCTCTTTGCAGAATTTGATGCCCCCACTCCTTGTTCTTGAATTTTCTGTCCAATCTCTTTCTACTCCAATCTGTTCTGACATTACTGCCAAATTAATCTTCCTCATGTTTGGTGCTGAGCATTCTAGTTTCCTAATCCAGGCTCATCAGTGGCTTTCTATTTGATATCTTGCTTGTATAACATTTCGTTGTTCTTGTCATAGTTTGCATACATCCTATAAAGTTCATGGGTTAGAAACCTATCCCTGGGGCTGGGGATTTAGCCCAGCGCAAGGGCGCCCACCAGGCGCGCGCAAGGCCCTCGGTCCTCAGCCCTGGAAAAAAGAAAAAAGAAACCTATCCCTAGTGGAACCCTGTTTGGTGGTGGAGCCCAGTGGGAGGCGTTAGGTTAGGAGAGTTCAACCCGCATGAATAGATTTGTTATTACAGGAGTTGGGTCACTATTGTGAGTGTGTCTGCTGTAAAAGCAAATGGGTCCCTTCTTGCTCACGTGCTGTCTTGCTGTACTACCTTCTGCTCTGAGATGACACACTAAGAAGACCTTACCCCATTGGGAAAGGGGGAGATTGTCCTAGTAGAAGAGGTTACCCTCTGTTCTGTTTTCCAAGTCTACTATGACCCTTAGAATAATGACTAAATGAATTTCCAAGTAATCAGGAGTCATACAAGGTAGCAGCTGTAGAGATCTACTTAGCATGGGAAGACCAAATAGGGTGAATGAAAAGAGCCTTTTGTCAGGCAAAGGTGAGAACAGGATCCATGGGTGGTCTCCACCCAGGGTGTTTGTGTCCTTTAAGTGGGCTGAGGTTTCTAGTTCAGAAAGGCACTTTCTGTTCTCATACCTAATTAACACATGGAGGTATTGTGTCTCATCTAACACCTAAAAGAAAAAGAAAGGTGATGGAAAGAATGCAGCTCTGTCAATTGTTGGTTCAGTTTTTTGCTTTTCTGGTTATTTTTCATTCATGTTTTCTGGACCTGTCTTAGTTCTTGAACCTGTGTTCTTGGACTTCCAGCCTCAAGACCCGTGACTATTGAGACCATCTTCTTCTTCAAAACAAATCTCCTCTTTGAAAAACAATAGCACTTCACTGTCTCCCAGGGGTGGATAGAAAGGAAGCAGGCAGGCACTAACATGTCCAAAATCCTAAGACAGGAGAATTGAATCTTCTAGGAACGAATAAGCAAGTGGGGGAGGGAGCAGTAACCATGCCCTTAGAAAGTAGCTGCAGCTAGCGGTGGGTTGTACAAAAGGAGCTATCAGGACAAGCCAGCTTCCTGCAGGAGGGCACCGCCACGGAGAGAGGGAGGAATGAAGAGTGCAGGGGACTTGCTAGAAACCTGAATGAACACATGGAAAATGTGACGTTCAGTAATGGAAGCTGAAGATAATCTGTCTTAACAGTAGTGGACTCACATATAGTCACAGGGCATGGCTGTGTCAGTGACTGGGTACAGAAAGATTGGCGTGGTCTTTTACAGCCAGATCGGTTAGGAAATCTACAATCGGCAGACAGAATTAGTGCAGCTAATTCTTGGAGCTAATTTTAGGCATTTGTGAAATATGTCATGAGCACTGAATAACATCTACTAAAAGGCCTTCACTTCTCATGACGGTGAGGCACAACAGCTATTTCCATTTGAGCTAGAGTGAAGTCATCTACTTGCTTACTGGAAAGAGTCTGGGGAACTTTCAGCAGTGTGTTCATGGAGAGGAAATGGAAGACATGAAGACTCTCCAAACACAACGTACTTTTACATGGAGCCCAACCTGAGAAGCTGACTTCCTCAACTGAGCTAAGGTGCACAGCTTGAGTCAAGCAGAGCAAGGGGCCCTGCGCCTCAGTCCTGGGAGCGCAGCCCCGCCTCACATCGCTTTCCTTCCTGATTTGCTCTTGCCTCTTAGCCCTCAGATTCTTTTTCCTGTGGTTTCTGAGATGGAAAATGTGTGTGCTGACTAAGCACTGCTCTGGCAATGCTAAGGGACTGTCCTGCCCTAGGCCTCTTCTGAGACAGCGCCTTACACAGTTTGAGACCGACATTCATTTGCAGAAGGCTTTCTTCTTCAAAGAGAAGGATATTTGTAGTCTTTTTTGTAATATCTACAGATATCAAATAATATTTTAGGTTAATAAATTATAAACATAGAGATTTAAATGTCTCTTACCATGGAAGGAAAAAGCTGAAGAGACAAAGGGGCCTATGGCCCATTTGTTTATCTGGGTATAGACCCTGGAAGAAATGGCAGGGGAGGCAGGCCTGTTGCTAGGCACAGGCATTTGTGTGTGTGCTGGAGAGAGAGAATTGTAGACGCACTATGGATGCTTATTCCATGCTCCAGAGGCAGCTCCGTAAATACACACTGCTGATGCGCGAAGGTGCCTGCTTCCATCTTCAAATTCTGGAACAGAATGGGGACAATCAGAATATGAAAAGGATTGGGGCTTTTTTTCTTCAGTAATCTACCCTAAATTACTTGGGCTCTGGATGCCCATAATTATAGCAAATTACCAGTCGTAAAACTCATGATAGAGTCAGAAAATAGGAAATAGTCTTTCTTTTTCTGTAAGTTTTCTCTAAAGATGCCTTATCGTAACCAAACTCAGATTGCATTGTCTTTATATTACCTGTGCTCTATGCATTCAGAGGAGAAACTTATCCTTTTCAAGGGACTCTAATCATTAAGATAAAGCACTTCCTCTCCTTACAATGCAGATGTCTTTGGCTCTGAGAGTACTTCCTCTTCCTTACTATGTGCCCATTGGAACCTTGAAAGTTATAAACATATGTTACCAAGAAGGCTGTACGCACCTGGATTTGGATCTGGAACCTAGCAGAAGATTTCATCTTAGAAGTGGCGAACAACTCAGAACCTATTTTCAAATTCAGAGTTCCAAGAATAGGATGTTTTTCTTTTTAAATTCAAATGTACGTAATTTTACTGTGTATTCTCCCTCAAACAATTTGGTCACTATTAAGATCTGCCATCTCCAAATCACTGCTTTTATTCCTATACGCTATGATTTTATCCTTAGTTGAAATGGTCTTTATTATCTGAAATGATCTTTATTATCTGTAGGTACAGCAGTTGAGACTTTCACTACCACTATTTTTAATAATCTTCTGCAAGCAAAATAGCAAAGACAATTATAGAAAAAAGAGGCAATGAGCCTTTAAAACATTGAAAGAGACAGAATCTAAGCAATGGGTCTTTAAGAAGAAAGGATAGAAGAAACTAAGTCTAAGAATTAAAGATGTAGCTAGAAATGGGGTTCTTATATTAGTCAAGGAAGGAAGGAAAAGGGATTGTTTATATCCTTGATGCACTATTACAATTAATATAACACTAACATCAAGATGTGGTTTATGGTCTGAATTAACCACAGGCTGATTAAAAGATTTTGGAGCTTTGGTTTAGAGATGTGATTGTATGAAGTCTCCTACTAGGCTCCACACATGGGCACGGCAGGTGTGATAAGAGCAATGTACGCTTCTGGTTGGATGGTATAATAATGTGAAGTAAGTTTTTTCTATAATAGGAGTTTCATAACTTGCATTACAATTTATTGCTGCAAAATCAAATATCAAGATTTCCCCATGCTTGATTTGTATTCCAACTGTGACTAACATGTAGAGTAGCAACCACACCATTCTCTACATTTTTATAACCAAGACTCACCAAGAGAAGGAGAAAAAGTACTTAGCTCTATAAGAAGGCAGCACATGTCTGTTATCTTCATAAAGAGCCACAGTTTTTATCCGAATCTCATTCCATTAAGTTCTGAACTAGCATCTCCCATAGGGTGCCACTGAACAGATAGAGGCAGATTTCACTTCTAAACCCAATGAATTCTTGGCTTCCCTTTCCTAACATTTATTGGTTAAGGGATAGCAATAGAGTACTTTATCCAATCAGATATGATGAAACTATAAAAATAAATGAATGTTAAGAGTAGAAACATGAGGGACATTGTTAGAGAGATTATATAATGTCAAATTAGCAAAATAAAAGAACTTTTCTGTTCACATTACTGGGAAAATCAGCTCTTGAGTAGAAGGTGGTCGATAAAGAGCCACATCACCTATGAAGCAATGAGTGAAGCACAGCTGGCCTGGAAACGTGCATCTTGTGAGCCGTCCCTTCTTAGGCAAGGTCCTTGAGCTTCCTGCGTATGAATTCCTGCTTCTGTAAGATAGTGACATGCTGATTGAATGAGATGACAGAATCAAAGTACATGTGTATATGTGCTCAGTCTACTAGGAATCGCTTTTCTTAAGGAGTAGACTTTAGAACCGATAGTCATATTCCTGTTTGAAATCATGGCGTAAACCACCATTCTTACTATTTACCTAACCCCACCTGTGATGAAGACGTTAAAAATCTGTACAGGGCCAATCCATTTGTCCTTGGATAGAATATAGTGAAAAACAAAACAAAAACTTGACCCTCATTAGTTACATTTTAGACTTTTAAGTAGCGTGCCAGTGGCTTATGCCTGTAAATCTTGCTATTCAGGAGGCTGAGATCTGAGAATTGAAGTTTGAAGCCAACCCAGGCAGGAAAGTCTGTGAGATGCTTATCTCCAAAAATTACTCAGAAGAAGCTGGCAGTGGTGCTATGGCTCAAGTGGTAGAGCGCTAGCCTTGAGCAAAAGAAGCTGAGACAATTACCAGGCCCAGCGTTCAAGCCCCAGAAAAAAATAGACCTTAATTTAAAATTTTATGTTTAGCATGAAATAATGGGTCTAAAACTTTTCCTTCACACTGTGCTTTAAGGTAAAACTGTTCTATGGGAAGAAAAAAGACTGACTCAGCTTTGTAAGTAAAATCTGAAGATGCGTCCTTAATTCTGCTATGTTTCTAAGGGTCTCAAACCCCCCTCTTCCCAGACTTTTTTTTTTCATAGAGGAAGAGCAACTGTGGCTTGAGGAAGTTGAGCAGCCTAATCTAGGCTTCACAGTGAATTCCCCTGTGAAACTTTGACCTGACAGCATTTTTTGTGGTCTCTCAGTTGTAGAAAAGCTGGACTTGTCAGAATAGGGAGAGTGAGGAAGAGGCTGCAGGCAGGCTGCTGGCGGATGCCTTGAGTTGGTTGAGGTCAGCCAGAGAGGAAGGGCAAGTTGTGGTTGTGCTTTGATTTATGTGGCCATGTGACTTGTGCATTCTGTTAGACAAGCTGCTCTCTTCTGTTCTCTTACAGGCAGCTTCGTTGCTGGAGAGGACTGTCAGCTGCCTTCTCTGTGTAGCCACCATCACATGCCTCCCCACTGGATCCTGGGCAGCCTGACCACGGATGCCATCTCCAGGGCATGAATAATTAGGTAGGCATAATGGAAGGCACTCACTGCACCCTCCAATTACATGCGCCTATTACTGAACTCTGCTACATCAGCTTCTATCTTCCAAGGGGGGAAGCCAGAGGATTTTCATACAAGGGCACTGTAACTCTAGACAGATCCAATAAAGGCTTCCAGAACTGCTACCAAGTTCGGGAGGGATCAGACATCTCCAGCCTTACCCAGCATCCCAACGAACAGATAGGTGACATATTTTTCAAGCAGACTCCCACAAAAGACATTCTCACTGAGCTGTATAAACTCACAGCAGAGAAGGAGAGGCTGCTGGCCAATCTGCTGAGCTCAGACCACATCCTGGGCATTTCTTCGGGGAGCCAAGGGGGGAAGCTGTCCGAGCTGCCTGTGAGCCTGGTCCCTGAGGACGGCTGTGTGCAGAGTGCTGGTGACTGGCTCGGTGAGCTGCCTGCGAGCTCTCTCAGTAAGAGGAGCAGCCACGGCAGGAGGAGAGAGAGCTCAGAAGCCTTCCTGCAGAAGAGAAAGAGGAGGAAAGGGAGTGGCCGCCAGAAAACAGCTCTTCAGATGGGAAAGGACCAGATCTGCTCCAGCAATTCCTTTCCTCTTTCTCCAACAAAACCGAATCTACGGCTCCTAAAGGAAAGAGGAAACTTGGTCCCAAATGGAGCATTTACCCACGCCCTACAGAGGAGAGAGAGCTGCCCTGCAGATATCCCCAGGATACTGGGTGCAGACCTTGGCTCTGGCAGCTTCAGGAGGGCCTCAGAGGGCTCCGGGCTTGGAAGAGAAGTGCTTCCTGCAGACAGCAGACCCACAGAGGCAAGAGACGACTGTGTTCAAAAGCAGCCAAGGAGCACTGGCGAGCTGGAGCCTCAACAAACAAATTTGCCTGACGGCCAGGAGGAAGGCAAGAAGCCTCCCGAGGCAGAGAGGTACAGGGCAGGGAAGTGCAAGTTCAAGTCCAAGTCAGTAGATCGGACTTGCAGGAGGAAACCTGTTTTGAAAGTGGTGGCCAGGATCCAGGAACCTGCTACACATGGGCAACATGTGGTTAGGACCCATCCTGAAGGTGAAGGGTGGATTGACATTTGCCCAGAGGCCCAACATCAGTTTATACCCCAAGAAACTTTGCTCACCCTCCCAGAAGCCGAGGCTAGGGCTGACGGTTCCAGCTGGCAGGGCCAGGAGAAGCAAGGGGACAGGTCATCACAGTCCTCGGTGGAAGAAACAGCCTCTGCTTCTGCGTGTCCAGCCAGTGCTGAAGGGGCTGTGAACAAGGTTCTCCTGAAGGTGATAGAGAGGGACAGGCTAGCTGAAACCACAGAGGGGAGAAGGCTGGGCTTGGCCTCCGACACCAGGGCCACCCACGGCTTCCTGGACGCCCGAAGCCAGAGGAGGCCTGGTCTGCCTCAGAGCGGCCTCAGACCCTTGTCTCTGGACCTGCCCCACCCCGTGGGTGCTGACTCCTCACCACCCACAGCGCCAGCAGCGGCTCCTGGCATGGGATTTAATAATTCATCCCCTCAGTCCAGCATACACAAACGGCTGTCACCTGTTCCCTTGCCGCCCCCTCCAAGACACCCCCGCCCTCAGCTTCATCACCGGATCCTCCAGCTTCCCCCGCTGCCCAGCGAGCGGGACCCTGCGTTTAATGACTCTCCCCATAGAAAGAGCGGAGTCTCCTCTGGGTTGCCCTCTGCTGCCACCTTGGAGCAAGCATCCTCTGCAAAGGTCACGGAGACTGGTCAGGGAGCCTGGCCAGCATCCTTCAGCGTGGGACAACCTGGACCGCTGCCCGGGGGACCCTTGGAAAAGATCTTGGAGCTAGAGAAGACTACAGCTCAGCTGGAGCACCAGCCACCTCCAGGTTAGTCCCTCCTTGGAGGGTGTAGGTCTGTGCCTGGGTAACATGCTGGGCCTTTTAGTCAAGTCACCTGTCAGGAAGAAAATGCAGACAGCGGGGCGTGGAGATGGCAAGGTGGTGCTGACATGGTCTAATACTCGATTCTAGAAGCAATACATTGGAAATGTTCGCTTACCTTTACTTGTTTGTTTGTTTTAGCACCCTTTAAGGTTGTTTCCCTGGTCTCTTAACCCAGAGAGTAGAGGAAAAAGGCACAGAAGTAGTGACTTGTCCCTGTCTTTGTGCAAGCTGGATAATTGGCCCATTGACCTAAATTCTGCAGTTCTGCTCTTGAAGTCATCCTAGCGGACTCTACACAGAAGCACAAAAGCAACTGTGTGTTTGCTCATGTAGGTGGAGTTAGAAGTTTTGTTGTCTTTGGTTATCTGTGATCATCTTTGTGAGTGCCATATTTCTATGACAAAGATACTTTTTAACCACAAGGGAAACGATTCAGGTCTTTCTTCCTTTTCCTTTCTTTTTCTTTCTCTTTGTTTTTTTTTTTTTTTTTACAGTTTTCTGTCTGCTTCTTCAAACAAGCACAAAGTGACTATTCTAAAGTAAGCTTTATTTGTGAGTTATTACTATGACTAGGGTAACAGCATTTCTTCTGCAAAAGAAATATACTGGACTGCCCCTATGTGTGCCCCTTGTGTGCTTAATGTGATTTGAAATTTTGAAATGTTTGAGAATTTCATGGCCAGACACTTAGAGTTTTGTATGCATTGTGTAACATAAGGTAGGGAAGATGCTCTTATTCCACATATGCTTATCAGCATATGTTGATGGCTTGGCTTAGAGAATAACTTGACTACAATAAATGGTCTTTTAAAGGTTAGAGAAAATTTAGGTAAAATTCATGTGCAATATTTGAGATAGAAGTCTCAATTTAGAAAACAGAAATTTCAAAAGCCTTTTGCTCATTTTGAACTCATGACATTTTATAAATTTCTCTAAGTCACTGATACAAGGGCAGGGTTCTTTTAAAATGTGGTTAATACTTCTCATCTTGGTTTTGCAGTGTGTTGGTATTAGTTTGCTAAGACTTGCTACTTTCTACCTCAATAGAAAGCCCATGAATTGTAGAATTTATGTTATGTGTGTTACAACTCTAATGATGAAAATATCTTTTCCCTGTGAATGCTGGAGACTCGGCAGTACTTGGCAAGAGAGCTCTGCCCTTGTTTACAGAAAGGAGATTTAAGTTTAGTAAATGGTTTTGTCCTTGGTTTAGGATTGTCTTATTACGTTATTTTGTGTGTGTGTGTGTGTGTGTGTGTGTGTGTGTGTGTGTGTGTGTGTGTGTGTGTGTGTGTGTGTGTGTGTGTGTGTGTGTGTGTTCTATATTACCTGGGTTAAGCTGTAGAGTACATTTTGTTTCTGTTGATGACTGACAATGAACCCACTGAGGGACAGGTTGAGTGGATGGTCACATTTTTCTGTGTCTTCTCTGAATATCCACAGGATTGTTGGTTACCTGTCAGTTTACTTTGACCCAATCTTCTTTTAAGATCTTCAGAAACACTTTAAGGAGCCAGTCACAAGAATCACAGGGAATCTTCCTGTGTTCCTAACCTTATAAAAAGATACAGAGAGTAGGAGTGGAAAAGACTTTTTTTTCCTTTTTTCTGGCATAGATAGCATCTTTTATGCAGAAACCTTCCTTCAGGATACCCTACACTATCTGATATTGGCTCGATTTTCAGAAGCTAGGAAGAGGGAGCAAGCTCTTTGATTGGTATCTTTGGTTGGTACTTGTCTTCTTATTCTCCTTCCTCCCTTTACTTTTCCTGGCCTACAGCCATTAGTTCTCTTCATCTTCTAGATCTTTCAGTCACTGCCTACCACAGGTGGTTCAGATGTAAAGAAATTCCTCCTCTGATTTCCTTGCCTCTCACTTCATTTCTCCTCCCACTCAGCACAGCAGAGGCCAGGGATGGTGGGCAGGAGCCCAGAGGGGATTGTAACTCATTCACCCTCACCATTAGAGCTCTTTTATCTGAATCAGCTCCCACCTTACCCCTCTGTTAGCTATTAATAGATTGAGTGTTTGATCGAGGACTTTATTTCCTGCTGGAAATAACATCTAGGTATTTCATTGAACTGTTGTAAGATTATTGAAACCCCTCATTAATTGATCAAGTAAGAGATGATTAAGTCTGACAAAAATAATCAGCTCCACTGGAAGACTCTAGTGTTGCAGAAAAGGAGTTAAATTTTTATGGAAGACTGAAATCTTCTTTTCACAAGACCAAATAGTTAAAATAATGTCATTACCACCCATTCAGGAAACAGCATTAAGGCACCAGAAAGGCTATTGCTCTTAGCGTAATAATTTTCTCAACTCTTCATTCTGTGAATTGCACACAGGGTCTTTTACCTGTTGGTAATATCAAATACAAAATATACTATGTATGGTGATCATTGTCTTCTCGCCGGTTCTTCTACCAACAACATTAGAATTGGTTTTACACTGTTTTATTTTGTTGATGAATATGGGTGTTGAATTTTCCCAAGTCTTGGTGAAATTACTTGCCTAGTGAGTGCAAGGCCCTTGTCAATTAGTTACCCAGTGGTCTCTGCATCAGGGGCCCAGCGGCAAGTGGATTTCCTCTGCTCACTGCATCTCTGAGGCCAGCAGCCATGCCTACTGCCACCTCTCCCCTGTACGGAACTTTAAAAACAGTAATAGCTTTGTTATCTGTGTATCCAAGGCAATCAACAGTGAGATATGGAAAATTGAAAACAGGGAAAAATTTAGAGGAGTCAATATCAGTAGTATGGAGGGATAAAGTCTGAAACTTTACAGAGTCACAGCCAGATGAATGTGATTGATTCCTGAGTTGAGGATCACTCCAAGCTGCTCTCCCTGGGTGACTGGGAAGACAATGGCTAAGTTAAAATAGGCTGGCTGCAAACACTCCAAGGACAGACAAATGAGTTTGTGTGCCCCAGCCTCCTCGCTGCTCACTGTCATGTTCTGATTTTTCCTTTCTACATCTTGTTGGCATTGTTGAGCACATTTAGAGAGAATCTGAAATGAAGAGAGGTGTTACATGACAGAGTCACAGCTTATTAAAGTCTTCCTGAGCTAAAGGCAGCAGGATGAAAATCTAGACGATAATGGAAACATCCTGCATTGAGATTAAATATCCACTTACACGTAAAGGACATAGGAGGCCCTGGTTACAGTTTTCGTTGACAAATATTGATTTTTGAGCCAGCTGGGTTGATATGGCTCTTGAAGAAGAGTTTACATCAGTTAAAGATATTCATTTCAAGGGAGAAAATGCTGCTATGGTGGTCTACAGTGTGGCAAATCTGAACTTCGGGTGTGGTTATAGAAATGTATTTGAAGGGCACGATTTGCAAATTACCTTCTATGGAGGGGCTTGGGTAGGAAACCCACCTGAGGATCATTCCCTTGGGAAGAGAGTCCAACTGACCTGCAGTCTTCCACTTCTCTTTCCCTCTCTCCCCTCTTCTCTTTCTTTCCATCTCTCTTCACCTCTGCTGTTCTTAGGGCTAAAGTCAGAACCTAGCATTTTCTTTTTTTTTCTTTTTTGGGTCCGGTTGTGGGGCCTGAACTCTGGGCTTGGGCGCTGTCCCTCAACTCTTCAGCTCAAGGCTAGCGCTCTACCCCTTGAGCCACAGTGCCACTTCCAGCTTTTTTCTTTTTGCTTATGTGGTGCTGAGGAATCGAACCCAGGGCCTCAGGCATGCAAGGCAAGCTCTCTACCACTGAGCCACCTTCCCAGCCCCAAACCTAGCATCTTCTAGGCAGGCACTCTGCAGCTACGCCATACCTCAGCTCTAGTGGCCCATCTCCTGCCTCAGCACTGGTGATAAGACGTGTTCAACAGGCTCTACGGTATTTTCCTCACTGGTGACAGGGACCTGGGGCTCCAGTCCCCCTTAACGCTCCTAATCTTGCAGAGAAACCGTTCCCTCAATGCACAAGAGTTTCTGAAACATGCTAAAAGGAGGTATGTGACCTGCTTTTGTAATTTTGAGGGACGGTGTTAGAGTTTAAACTCAGCCCCGTGCTAGGCAGTCACTCTTATCACTTGAGCTATGTCCCTAGCCTTGGAAAGTCATTTCTTGAATGGAATTCAAGTTCAAATGAGAAAACCAGATGCTTCTCCTGGGAGGACATGTACCTGTCAGAACGCTTCCTTGGTGATGTCTTTAAGTGCTGTCTCATTTACTGGGTCTTTCCTGATCAGTCATTCCCTCTATAGGGGTCATGCGGGGTTAGAATCATGCAAGGCAAGTGGAGGGAAGGCCACCATTCTGTAACTCCTATCCCAGCATCCTGAGAAGAAGAGGCAAATGTGGAGATGTGAGCTTGAGGGTCCTGGCGAGGTGAGTGGCAGGGGTCTCAGGTACCAGAGGGGGGACACCTGTGAACACCAGCCAGCAGTTCAGGGACACTCGGGGATGCGTGTTGCTTGCTTAGAACTCTCACACACATTGTGACAGAGTCCCGTAAAAATCCTGAGGACATGGGGGGGGGGCTGTCTGCTTTTTAATAACGGGCTTGGTTTATAACTTACTTGGTTCAGTGTAGCACATAAAATATATTTAAACCAGGCCACTGGAGAAGACAGTATTGTCTGTAGGGTGACAGTTATCTGGACTAATGATATACTTCCACGGTGAACTCTCTGGAGCTCTTACTCTGAGTTTTGCTCTTGTTCTCAGAAGGAAATTGCTATGCCTTTTGTTCACGCAGGAAAACCCTTGGCTAGACATTTTGATCCTGAAGAATGTTACTAAATTAGGAAGCAGAAATGTCAGAACTGTCCCACATGGAATAGGGGAACATTGAAGCCTCACCCAGGACTTCCTGCTGTCTATGTTTAGCTTCTTTCTTTGTCCCTGTCTGGGTGGGTCGGCAGCATATGTGTATAAAAATGAGCTTTTCATTTTGCATACTCTCTCAAGAAATTGAAACCTCCTCAAGGACATCCTTTTTGTGAGATTCCTAACCAACAATGACATATCTACTGCAGTGACATTGGAACCAAGGCAGAGGTGTTGACTTGCTAGAGCAGCAAAAAGATGGATGTTAAGTCTCCTGTCTTCCCCGCTGTAACGCCTTATGCTGTCCCCCATGGCCTTGAAACTCGAACAGTGAACACCGTGCTGTTATTGTGATGGTTTGTGACATTTGTCAAAAACTGGTTGGACACTTATCATCGATCACTGTTCTAGACATGGTGGACATGGCAGTGGGCAAAGAGAGAAAAACAAAGCTCAGTCGGGTCCCCACAGAGCTCCCAGTCAGCCTAGAAGGACTGAGACCAAAATGCCAGCCATGTGCCGTGCTAGTCGTGACTAAGTGTGGCAGAGAACTTCTGCACACGCCAGCCATGCAGCTCATGGCTGTGTGGTTTGTAGAATGGTGGAAAAGTGCCTGTGCTCAGTGCAGGCAGACGGCTGGCCTGCGTTGAGTAGTGTAGATCAAGAGTCTGCGTACCCTGAGGAAGCAGCACGGTTGATTCTGACAGAGCTCCAGGCAGCTCTGTCGCCACTGCCTTGGCGGTGGCCTCCTGTCTCCCCAGCCTCATTCGCCCCTGACAGGAGGCCTCCATACTCCATGGGGGAACTGCTTTCTCTTTAGGACAGTGCACCCTTGTGCCCAGCGTGACAGGATCCTGCCTACTTGACGTCAGCAAGAAGCAGCAGAGTCAGGCCGACAGGTTGACAGAGCACCTTTTTCTGCCTTCACTGGGCTGTTTTGGAAGTGGCCCATGACTTGATTTAAGATCTTCCTATTGTTGTTCGGTTAGTTCCAGCATTTAGAATTGATATTCTCCTTGTTTTCACAGACACATCTCTAAAAAGTAAGCCTTAAAGAGGGCTGAGTTCCAGTGACTTTCAAAACCTGACACTGGCCTTTGTGTAGAGAATCTCCTGGGACAAGTTCCTGACATCTGAGGTGCTTATCAGATTTTGTGTGTGCAGGTCACACATAGCTTTATTTGAATCGCAACACGTTTAACAAAATACCTCAGGGGGATTTTTGCACTGGAAGATACTTTGAAGGGAGAAACTGAGGAGACAAGGTACTTTGAACATATAGTCCTCTACTTTAGCAGCAAAACACTTGGACTCCAGTGTACCTGTAGGTTTTCAGAGAAGGCAAGATGGCTGTGTGTCTGTGTTGGCACTGTTCCCAGGCACTGCTGTTCACCCTGCGTCTGCAGCAGGTCCAGAAGCCCTGTGCTGAGCAGCCAAGGGCAAGTTTCTGCTGGCCCAGAGAGAGAACTTGTCGAAAGTGCATTCGTATTTAGAGTTCTTGCTTTTTGGGTCCTTTGGGGTTGAACCAAGTGGAACTATTGGTTTAACAACCCTGTCCACTACCTGTCCAGCCAGCCCTGCATCACCCAGTGACAGTCTTGGTCCTCTCTCTCTCTCTCTCTCTCTCTCTCTCTGTCGGTCATGGACAAGGCTAGCACCCTACCACTTGAGCCATAGCACCATTTCCGGTTTTCTGGTGGTTTATTGGAGATAAGAGTCTCATGCAGCCGGGCACCCGTGGCTCACACCTGTAATCCTAGCTACTCAGGAGGCTGAGATCTGAGGATCATGGTTCAAAGCCAACCCGGGCAGGAAAGTCCGTGAGACTCTTATCTCCAATAAACCACCAGAAAACTGGAAGTGGTGCTGTAGCTCAAGGTAGACTGCCCGCCTTGAGCTGAAGAGCTGAGGGTCAGCGCCCAAGCCCAGAGCTCAAGCCCCATGACAGACAAAAAAAAAAGAGTCTCATGGACTTTCCTGCCTGGCCTGGCTTTGAACCTCGATCCTCAGATCTCAGCCTCCTGAGTAGATAGGATTACAGGCATGAGCCACTGGCACCTGGCAGGTCTTCTCTTTTAAATTTATGTCAGTTCCTAACTGGTGGAGCGAGATATCTAATTTGGCAGTTTATTAGGTACTTTTATCATTTCATAGGATGCAGTGTTTTTCCATTTTTTTCATGACATCACTTACAGAGTCTTTCTGACTTGACGTAGAGTGTTCTGAGTCATACCCTGTCCATAGCACAGGTGGAGGAAAGCACATCTAATTGTGCTCTTCTAGGCTCTTGCAAAGTTTACTTAAATTTGTTATAAAACAAGAAGACCAGTTATAGCTGCATGTTTGGGCTCAAAGATGTATCAACATGTCTCTGTAGCTCTGTGGATCTTCTGAATAAAGCATAAATACTCAACTATCATTAGGTATAATTACAGAAACATGGGGGTGCAGGAGATCACCCAGCCTCGTTGCTATTCCTAAGCCAGAGTTTGACAGAGATGAATGGACATCGAAGTCAAGTTGCTTGAGGTTATCAGAGCCAGGATCGGGACATGGGCATCTAGTATTGTCATCATGTGTGACCCTGTGGTCTTTAGCTTGTCCACTTACAGGCCGTCCTAGATCTCATGGTCTGTGTTTGAGGCCCTCTTCCTCTACCTTGCAGGGAGGAAGGAGAATTCCAGCCTTGTGATGGCCACACGCACAGGGGCTGCCATACCGGGCCTTGGTGGAGACTTAATAGCTGTCCTTTCTTTCCCACAACACCCTGCTTCTTCACTGATGGCTGCTCTGGGAGGGGACTTCAGGTCATAAGCACAGCGGCCATGAGCGGTCACATAGACCTTTTCCTTGGTGATTTGAACTATGGAAGGACACAGGTCCTTTGATGATAGTGTTTGACATATTATTCTGTGGCTCATGGCTCTACCATAGACCTCAGCTTTCTCAGACCGTGCAGGACATGAACTAGATAGAGGATCCTCTCTATCCTCCATTCTGATGTCTTCCCATGTATGCGTGTTCTCCCTGTTTCGACCAGTAGAGGGGGATGTGGACTCATATACTAAACAGCCCCTCCGGGCTTCTGGAGGTTGGATTGGTGTGAGGTTGCCATGACACTGGCTAGAATGAAGTTGAATGGCCTGAGGGAGGAGCTGGACCCAGTGACACAAGTGTTCAAGCAGCTGCAATGCAGTGCATGGAATTAGCCAAGGAAACAATTGCCAAGGGTCCCGTCTGGTGTTCTTAGGAGAAGGGCAGGGTGGGAAGCCGCCGCGTTGGATGGTCCTGCGGCAGTCTCCCCTGTGTTCTCAGGGGAGGTGAGGGTCCCAGATATAAGTACACCATGCATCCATACGATGTTTACCTGCGGCAGTGGCCTGGTGCTTACCTTTGGCTCATGGTGTGCTGCCTCTGGAGGCCATGCCCGTCTCGGTCTGAAGACCAGGCGGGTGCATTAGGAAGAAATATAAGGTCTCTTTTGGGCAACTTGTTTTATGCACAAATGAAGCTGGCATAGGAGCCCTGCACAGACCAGCTGACCCTTTCTCCTTTAGCTGGGGATGGAGAGGAAATGAAGTACTGAAGCTCCTGTCTGGAGAACCAAAGGGAGCCGGAGGGAGGACGGCCACAGAGACGCTGAAGCTGCCCAGTTCGCCGTAGTGTGGAGAGATGCCACGCCAGCAGAAAGACCTCTGCTCATGTTTGATACCGGCAGAATCGAAGCCAGCACCTGCTGTCAGGAAAGAAGGAGATGAGAAGAAGAGAGGACAAGCTTGGGAATTGGAGAGTTAGTGGTTCAGGTAAAGGGAGAAAGAAAAATCTTGGTTTTTCTTCTGATCCAAGGTAAAAAATATTATTCCCAACTGTTCTCGAAGCTTGCCCTGGGTGGGGAGGAAGGAAGTATAGGTCATGTGGGGGCCTGGCCGTCTCTATCGCGCTCTTCGTTGCTTGTAGAGTTCAAAGCGGGTGAGGGGAAGTAGTGAAACTTGCTCTGTCTCATCAGTGCCTTTCTCCGGGGCCCTCACATCTGTGGCTAGCATGGAGGGGTGTACTGCCTGCGTTCCACACACATCGCATTCCCACCACCCTGACCTCCCTCCTTGCTAGGTTCACAGCTGCCGAGCTGGTGGCTTTGACGAGTTGGCCTGCAGCGGTGTAATCATCTGTATGAAACTCACAATGTGAAGGCATTTCCCAAGGGAAGCAGGTGGCGCTGCACACTACCTTAATAGCTCAGGAGTGATGAGGCAGAGTACACAGTGATGCCGTCTGTGCCCTGCCCTGCCAAGACCTCCCCTCAGAGTCCTGACCCACACCGACACGCAGGGGCAGTCACGGGCAGCCATGCCAAGAGCCCGCCTTGGTTTGCTGAGGTAGAGTGAGAGTGCCATTGAGCCAGCAGACCCTGTGCTTGTGCCGGTCAGCCTTTTGCTGTCTGGGGTGCACGTTCATGCACGCTGTTCTTTGTGACCCTCCCACCACCCCACGGTGGCCACAGGAGAACCGAAGCCCAGAGTAGAAGAAAGCCCTCACTGAAAGAAGCAGCTGCTCAGAGAGAACCCCACCGGAGCTCTGATCCATATGTTTTAAAAATCATAATATATGATAGAGTGGGCATGTTGACTAAAACTGGAATAAAATCATTTTAAGAAACAGAGACATACATAAAAATTACTCCAAGCAACCAGACATGGAGGCTGATGCCCGTAATCTCAGCTGTGTGGGAGGTGGAGGCAGAAAAATGGAGGGTCTGGGGAACCTAGGCAAGAGCTTACCTGAACACATAGCTAGCGCTTTGTATGCATGCATGAAAATAGAATAATGGAATGTGTTGAAAAATCATTTGGACAAAGGAGATTAGAAGGAGTAATGGAGGGAGTGCATTCGACCAAAGTTCATGAGGAAATACGAACCTCCTAACACAGCGAAGCCCCTTTGTACAACTCATCTCAGCTAATAAATAAGAAAAAGCTGTAGGTGTGGCTCAGCTGATAGAGCACTTGCTTAGCCAGTGCAAGTCCCTTTGTTCAAAATCCAACTTTTTTTTAAAAAAGCTCCAAACCATACAAATTTGAAACGAGCACTTTATAAATTATTAAGAGGTAATTAAATCCATCTTATAGATCATAAAATAGATTAACAACTCTGATTTCAATTATAGCAAAGCATTTTCACCACATCAAAATCACTTAAAACCAATGTTAACATTTTTACATATGCCATTGTTTGGGTTCACTGTAATTTAATAAGCTTTCTTCTCATATGCTTAAGGCTTCGCTGATCTTTGTTATTACAAACTACAACCCACAACTGTTTATCTAAGCCTTTTTGACATTTCTAAGTTGTCTTGCAAAAATGATTCTTAGACTTAAGCATTTGAAACATGATTTTGTGTTTGATTTTTAAATTGTACGTCTGTGTGTCCTGCATGAAGCATCATACTTTGGGTTCTCTACAATCTCCTGAACATGATGAATTTCTCCTTAATGACAAATAGTTATAATAAACAACAGAACGGGAAACAAAATACTAGCAGAGAAATTTTATGACTAGCACGGAGGAAGGTTTTCTGGGTCTGGAAAGAAAATTGGTGGATGGAAATGGGAGGCTTTTGTGCGGTGTGTAGGATGGGTCTCTAGATCACAGCTTAGATAGCACATCCCTTAGTGTTCCAGACATTCCTGCTCACACACATTCCAGCTATCCTCTGTGCCCCTTCATACTCTGCAACTGTCTCTTAGGACATTTTATACTCCATGTGCCCATTGTTTGTTTACTTTTCAGTGGTTCCTATCAGGCCATACCTCTTAAGAGTAAAGACTCACAGGAAGTATCACTTCCTGTGATACTTGTAGTAGTTGGTACAGTAGTACATGCACACCGTAGGTACCTGTATTAGTTCGCTAGAGCTGTCATAACAAAATACCGTGGATGAGGTGGCTTCAACAACACACAGTTATTTCCTCACAGTTGTAGAGGCTTAAATTCATGCTCAAAGTGGCAGCTGGTTTTGTTTTCTGAGACCCCTCTCCTTGGCTTCTTCCTGCCTCTTCACTGGTGTGCACATGACCCCTGGAGTCTGTCTGTCTGTCCCATTCTCCTCTTTTTCTTGTAAGGACTTCAGCCCCACAATAACCAACTCATGATCACTTAATTACCTCTTTAAATCGCTCTCTCCAAATGCAGTCAGATTCGGAGGTACTGGGAATTATATATTAACAGGAATTTTGGAGGAACACAATTCACTCCCTTACAGTATTTCACATGTATTTTCATTGCAAAATATTTAAAATGCGTGCTCTTAGATGAATGACATTCCAGGTCTGTATGGATGCTAGTTGGCTCCTTTTTGGTCTGAGGCAGGGACAACTAAAGCAGTCTGGTATTTTATGAAATGTGCCAGACTTGAAGTCAGAGCCCTGGGTTCATCTTCTGGCCCTGCCATTCGCCACCTGTGTGAGCAGAACCATCTCCAGCTGCTGTCTCCTCCCTGTGGCTCTGGGATAACAGCACTGTCTGCAGCAGGTGTGGTGAGTGCCAGGGAGTAGACCTCAGAAAATACCAAGTTAACCAGTCACTGGCCAGGTATGTTAGAAAGAAGCACTTCAGCTCTCAGATGCCCAGGCTTCAGCGTCAGCAAAGCTGAATTTCGTGGTTTACCTCATTTGACAAAAGAACACTGACACATTATTTATATTCAAAGTATTTAGTATTTAATTATAATCTAGAGCTTATAGGTTTCACTGAGTGATTTCAATTTTTGCCTTCAGATTCTGGTAGGTAATGACATGGTAGTATTCCTAATTGCTGTTTTCACTGAGAACTATGTTAATTGAGCTTTAAAATACATCTTTGTTTTTTTTAAAAAGCACAATGTTTCATCATCAGTGTAACAAGGCTTTCTACAAATGGACATCAACACAAACTCTCCTTTCCAGAGGGCTGTGCCAGTCCTGGGCCTGATCTCAGGGCCTGACACCCGCACTTGCTTTCTTGCAAGGTTCTTGTGCTCTACCATGTGAGCCACACCTCTGCTTCTCAACCAGTGCTTTTGTTGTTGAACAAAAGGGCCTGGAGTCCACAGAGAGGCTGGGGAATCATGAGGATTCTTTTCAATTTAGCTGGTCAGAGTTAGTGCCTTCATTGCTGGTCTGGCTCATGCCATAACCCTAACCACATTTTCAGTCAATCTACCACTCAGTGACTCTCTTTGAGGACATTAGAAATGATCACCTCTGGTGGTTCCTGAGTTTGCTTTTTGTCCCCAGGGTAAATTATTCACTTTTTTTCTGCTTCTTCGTCCACTTTGTTTTCTATTTTCTCTATTTCCTCCTTTCTCCTGCCTTATTCCTGGCTTCCCCTCCAAACATTATTGCCCATTCTTTTTTCTTTTTTTTTCTTTTTTTTTTTTTGGGGGGGGGTCCGGTCATGGGCCTGAACTCTGGGCGTGGGCGCCGTCCCTCAGCTCTTCAGCTCAAGGCTAGCGCTCTACCACTTGAGCCACGGTGCCACTTCTGGCTTTCTTTCTTTTTGCTTATGTGGTGCTGAGGAATCGAACCCAGGGCCTCAGACATGCAAGGCAAGCGCTCTACCACTGAGCCACCTTCCCAGCCCCCATTCTTGTTTCTTGATCTGCTGCCACTATGTCTGACCATTCTGTCATTATCTGAATGCTATCTGTCTCTCTGTGTCTCTTTCTCACTTTTACCTCCCTTTCTTCTATGATGGAATTCTTTGGGGAGACCTAGGAAAATAGGATCTTGGCATACTGCATCTGAGTCTCCATAGGCAACGCAGTGGGTGTGGGTTTGGGACTCTTATAACCTCATCACAGCACAGCCTGGTAGGATCGTCGCCCAAAGTCGGCACATCCTCCACCTGAAGGAGCCTTGTAGCCCCATGTAGGAGCCTCACTCAGGCGAAAGTATCTGTAGTTTACCTTTGGTCCTGGTTGAGAACCTTTATGACACTTGCAGATTGTTGTTTCAAAACATTGTAGTGTTGGGCTGGGGAAGGTGGCTTAGTGGTAGAGTGCTTGTCTAGCATGCATGAAGCCCTGGGTTTGATACCTCAGTACCACATACACAGAAAAGGCTGGAAGTGGTGCTATGGCTCAAGTGATAGAGTGCTAACCTTGAGCAAAAGAAGCTCAAGGACAGTGCTCAGGCCCTGAGTTCAAGCCCCAGGACTTGTAAAAAATGGTAGTGTTTTAGTTTTTAATCAAAATAGGTACACTTGAATTCCATTTAGTAATAATGATATATTTTACTGATTTATTTCCAGTTTGATATGGTTCAGTCACTCATTGATTCAGCTTATGAGTTGCTCTGGTCTGTCTGTCCAGACTGGTCAGCTGGGTGGTGTGTGTGGAAAGCATCTAGTTTGTCTCCACCAATGACCCTGGGGCCCAGGTTGAACGTGGGGTGAGCTAGGGGTGGGACATGAGCCATTGCATCTATTCTGTGAGTGATTTTTAGTCTGAAAATTCATGGAGAAGGGTATCTGTCGTTGGATAATAATGACACAGCCAATCATTTGATTTCTTGAGGGGCAACAGATCTGGCCTCTCCTCTTGTGATGGAGGAGTATGGAGTGAAATCTCCTCTTCCTAGATTCTGGTCACCAGGACCCTCTTGTTTGTCCCCCCACCCCCAGGTCCTAGCAGAGCAGCTGGAGCCCAGTGTGTCCTCTGTGCCGTGAGCCCACAGCTCTTTCTTTGTTGGGGGCTTCTTGCCTTCACTGTCAGCATCTGTCCCACAGCCCCAGTTATTCCTGGGTATTGGTTTTCCTGCCCGGGTTTCAGAGCCAGGCCTCACCAGGAAGGCGGCCGAGCGAAGCTCAGGTTTCATGGCCCTGCAAATTAGCTGTTACGATAGTTTGTCTTCCTCCTTCCCCTGGTTTCTGTTCCAACCTGCCTGCAGCCCACACAGCCTTCGCTGGCCCCTCCCGGGCATGTTGCCAGGCTGTACAACTCTTTTTTTGGCCCATTTCCTGCTTCATCCTTTTCTCTCCCTGGCCTACTGCAGAATAAGCAGAAATGTTGAGAACACTCAACTGATCTGTAAGTTTTGCTCAGAGAACAATTATGGAGGCAGAGTCAGTCTGTCTTTTAAAAGGTTTGGCAGGGCTGGGAAGGTGGCTCAGTGGTAGAGCGCTTACCTTGCATGCATGAGGCCCTGGGTTCGATTCCTCAGCACCACATAAGCAAAAAAGAAAAAAGCCAGAAGTGGCGCTGTGGCTCAAGTGGTAGAGCGCTTGCCTTGAGCTGAAGAGCTGAGGGACAGTGCCCAGGCCCCACGACCGGACCCCCCCCAAAAAAAATTAGTTTGGCATTACAGGCATAGGCCTCACCATGTCTCCGTATCCAGCTTCCTTTCCAAGATCCTTCTTAGATGCCGTTTCTCTGCAGACTCTATGCTTCAAGCATGGAGCACTCCATGTGGCTTTGCTGATGTGCCTGCCCATGGTGCCATTTTCTTCCTGCCCATTCAGTGCTTGCCTATCCCTGAGGGCCTGGTGTCCTGCCCCTCACAGAGCTGCTCCCTTGGTCACTACTCTGCTCTTCCTCCTCTGAAGCCTACAAGGACTCCCTGCGACTCAACATAGTGCTCAATGATACACCATGTCTCTAAGGAGCCTATGTGTGCCTGGCGACCAGGTGCCATTCCGCACATCGCTGTGGTGCCAGCAGCGGGCCCAGCCACAAAGGCATCCGATGTCCACATGCAGGCCCTGGCAAGGCCTGTCCTCAGAGCTGGCTCATCTGTGTCTCACACCTGTACTGCCAGGTCAGTATTGGTATCGTCTCAAAAAAAATCCACTGTCTCTATTTAGTGATCTATTGCAAAGGAGAGCCTTTAACCTTAAAAAGTGCTTCATGAAGAAGAGATGATTTTCAAAAGGAAAGTTAGCTCAAAATAGCTAATTAATCATGCATAGGAAGTAAAACATTGAGACATTTTTAATATGAATGAAATTCATCCTGGATAAGCTCACACAAAAGTAACAAGGCCTCGGTCACTCAAACTGTGGGTATTACCATAAAAATTTTACCATCTAAAGCTATAATTTAGATGTACAAATTTGAGATGTGCTTATTTGAACACCAAATATCATAATTTCTATTCCCCAGTAGAAATTTCTCTAAGCATTCACTTGTAGTATCCTGGTGCTGTGTTTAGTGACCTACAAAAATTCTAGCCTCCTTCAATTACAAATAATCTTCAAGACTGGATTTTAAAACAAAATTACTTTGCCACATGAATAGCAGCTAAAATTTATTTATAGATGACTGTATTTAAGAGTGTTCTATGTCTTACCTGCAAACACTGCAAGAGCCTTTGAGATAGGTTATCGCCTCCAATGATGAAAAATGTTAGAGACATGAACTAGTAAGGGCTGTACCTCCACTACCCCATGATTCCTCCATGGATAGACTCTTACTGTAGGTGATCGTGTTGTTTTAGACAGAGGGATGATAAGGTGAAGCTCACCCCCCTTTAATTATCAGGAAACCCATGAGAGGAGGGTAGAAGGCACTTGAGAAAGGCCATCCTGGGAGGTGACCTTGTTGAGATGTCCCTGAATTCAAAGAAGCTCAGCGGAGCAGAGCCACACATACTGTCTTTAAGATTGGCCCTGTGGCAGGCCTGGCTCTAAAAAGTAAGGCACGCCCCATTGCTCATTAGTATTGAGTTGATACTGTGCAAAAAGCCTAGTCAGGGTAGGAGCCCTGGGGCCCCAGCCTGCCTGTCTGGTGTTTTCTGCCCTCCATAGCACCTTGGCCCCTCCCTGTCTGACTTGAAGGTCTTACTTTCTTCCCTCCACACAGTGTAGATCTGTTTCTGGAAACAAAGGCAGCCTTCTCAGATTCCTCATCCAGAAAAACACATCATCAGATGGCTGTGTTAGACCACATAGACCCCTATGTATTAATGTGGTATGGAGATGTAATGTTTTTCTGCTGTAGTGACTCTCAACCCTGACAGCATAATAAGATCACGTAAGAATGCTCTAAAGAAAACCAGTGTTCATCCCCCAAGCAATAATTGAGGAGGGCCGTATGGCTGCCTTCTGCCCTGATAGTGGCCGGGAAAAGAGGGTGGGCAAAATATACACAGATCCTCCTCGGTAAGGATCTGTGAGTGGCAGAGATGCTAATATAGCAAGAAACTGGACAAGTATATCTTACTTTTGTGCACCAGAACTTTCCCTCAGTGAGCGTGTTTTATTTTCCCCTATACCATATCTGCCTCTGCTTTGATAACAGTAGTGCCTCTCTCTCTTCCGTGGAGATTCACCTATCCTCTTCCTCTGTGGTTAGATTGGGGCTGACCTCTTGAACCAGAGTAACCATATGACTCTGGACTGGGGAGTGGGAATTCACATTGCCTGTTCACTCCGATGAATTCACAAATGGGAACATTTTCCAAGCTAAGCTGTGGAGAGTGAGCCGAAACAGTTGGGACACTTTTCTAATGACTATGTTCAACCAAGCTAGAAGGGTATAATTCTGAGGCCACAACAAACATCAGCAAGCCAGGAGAGAGCAGAATCCGGAGAGATGGGGAGAAGCCAATGGCATCATTTGGCCACCTGGATTGAACTATGCCTACAAGCCTGGATTTGGGGATTATATGAGCAATTGAGTTTCATTCTGTGTAAGCCAGCTTGGTTCCGTTTCCGTCACTGGCAACATAAAGCCTTCTAACTAACTCTCCTCAGGGGGGACAAAAGGCCAGCTAGGAGAGAGAGAATGCTGATATTGGAATCAGAAGTCATGGAAGAAACAAGTTCTTCTTGGAAGTCTGAATTTGCTTTCAAACACATCCCTTCAGATAGCCATCCCTGCTTGACCAAGCCTTACTAACACTACCTACATGCCCCCTTTCTGGTGATTCTTGATTGCGCAGCTAAGAAGGCTATAGACTTTGATATTTATCCCTTAAAGATATGTTCAGTTTTTCATATGCCAACACATTACTGTGGGAAGTAGTTTACATATACAGTGAGCCTTAGTTGTGAGCAATGTATCCATTCAACAAATTGAATCAAGTATACAAAGCATATAGTGCCAAAAGCCTTGAAGACCATGCTTGGAAGTATTTATCTAATTTGATAGATGATAAAAAGCCATAAAGACCTTTGAGTAGAGGAGTGAATTGTCCCTAGCCATGATTCAGGAAGATTTACCAGGTAACAGAGTGAACAGTGACAAGAGGTTGGAAAAAATAGAGGAGATTTGTGACTTCCGCAATTGATAAGAATTAGAACTAAAGCTATAAAGAAAAGGAGGTATGTGAAAGGCATTGCACACATAGATCCATGGCTCAGTAATCTGAAATGGGGGAAAGGGAGGGGTTGAAGATGATCTCATAACTTGAGCTTTAGTTATATGCATATGAATATGCTGTAAACCTATTAAGTTATGTGAACATGCCAAATTATTCGACCCCTCACGCCTGCCTGCCTATTTATGAGACATTCATAGTAATGCCTGGCATATGGTAGGTTCTAAATTAACGTGAGAGTTGAACTCTAAATCTGTCCTATGCTCTGCCCACCATTCTTACACAAAAGCAATATATCCAGTTTCCTCTCCTCTCAGATTATGAAGGCAGCAAGGCGCACAAAGGCCTTAGTTCTTAACTGTTTGGAGTGGCTAGGTGGGAACGAGCCAGCTCAGCACCATGGATTTAACACAGACACGAAGTTTCTCTCCTAGTATGCCTGTCAGCTGTGTCAGATATGGACACCGCCACCTTACCCAGTGGGACTGTTTGGAGGATGATGTCAGGAGGCTGGCCTGGCTGTTTGCTCTGTCATACTTTATACTAGACGCTTGAAGAGCGAGCCTCATGTGTGCCGTCTCATAGCAACATTAAGTCTGTAAAAGCTGTTCTGAACTGCCTTACTTTCCACTATGACATGTACTTTGGGGAAGAAAGCTATTTTTAAAAATGACTGAATTTTAAAAATTCTTCTTGCTAAGCACAAGTACATGGTTCCTTGAGCTTATAGAACATGTGGCATTTTAAGAAGGACTTGAAACCACAAGAGTGGACTATGACAAGAATAAAGAAACCAGCTCATTCTCATTCACTTTTGAGTGAGTGGAGGTCAGGGTTTTGTTGAGTGGAGACTGGGGGTTGGGGTGAGTGGAGGTCAAGAGTATTGATGAATGGAGGTCAGGGGCTTTGGTGAGTGGAGGTTGGGGTTTTGGTGAGTGGAGGTCAGGGGCTTTGGTGAGTGGAGGTTGGGGTTTTGGTGAGTGGAGGTTGGGGTTTGGGTGAGTGGAGGTTGGGGCTTTGGTGAGTGGAGGTCGAGGTTTTGGTGAGTGGAGGTCGGGGTTTTGGTGAGTGGAGGTCAGGGTTTTGGTGAGTGGAGGTCAGGGTTTTGGTGAGTGGAGGTTGGGGTTTTGGTGAGTGGAGGTCGGGGTTTGGGTGAGTGGAGGTCGGGGTTTTGGTGAGTGGAGGTTGGGGTTTGGGTGAGTGGAGGTTGGGGTTTTGGTGAGTGGAGGTTGGGGTTTTGGTGAGTGGAGGTTGGGGTTTTGGTGAGTGGAGGTCGGGGTTTTGGTGAGTGGAGGTTGAGGTTTGGGTGAGTGGAGGTCGGGGGTTTGGGT
>NW_012267239.1:11858928-11876711 GCF_000151885.1 Dipodomys ordii | reverse complement strand
TCAGGAGGCTGAGATCTGAGGATCGCAGTTCAAAGCCAGCCCGGGCAGGAGAGACCGTGAGACTCCTATCTCCAATAAACCACCAGAAAACCGGAAATGGCGCTGTAGCTCAAGGGGTAGAGCGCTCACCTTGAGCTGAAGAGCTGAGGGACAGCGCCCAGGCCCAGAGTTCAAGCCCCACGACCGACAAAAAAAAAAGAATAATTAAAGGTCCAGTAGAAGCAGTTCTCAGTCAGAGTTTTATTGTTAAAGAAGACTCTGCTTGGAAGCAGGTGATCCTCAGGTACCTAAACTATAAGGAAGTGGTCTAGAAGGAGTCAGGGCTAAAGGAACCCCACACACCATTGAGGAAATAGACTCTGAGAAGCAGAGTCCATTGCCCAGCATTCAAAGTGATGAGGTAAATCCTGCACTTTCCTCTGGGCTCATCTTTATTATCATAGATGACTGAGTAGGTGCTTATGCTACTAAATTCAGAGGCTGGGGCTCCATGAACCGGTGCCCACTGATGTTTGCATGGTCTCTGAGAGAAGGGGCATGCTTCCTGGCAGAACAAATTGTCATCAGAGAAAGGTGGCTTCATACTTCATACATATCATATTCTATGCTTCTAACTAGGCTGTGTAGCTCTCCTCAGAAAGTTCAATAGATTCTATTTTATTAATGTAGAATTTTAATTTTTATTACAAATATATAGCCATCACAAAAATATAGAGAAGTTTATAAGGATAGAAAAATTGCTTTAACATTTAAATCTTCATCTAGTCTTTTCACAAAACTTGTAAAAAAAACTCTGTACTTGATGTATAATTTTTGAGTCAACATGTTATAAACTTCATTTCATATTTGTGAGCCTTTCATCTACACTGCTTCAATTTTGTGGACTGTTCTTTGTAGAAAATGTACCATCCAGCTAGTATCATTTTCTAGTTTTGGACACTGGGATTATTTATAATCTTTTAGTATTTTATTGATGTAATAAACTTTTTTTTTAACCAGTCCTGGGCCTTGAACTCAGGGCCTGGGCACTGTCCCTGAGCCTCTTTGTGCTCAAAGCTAGTGTTCTATCACTTGAGCCATGGCACCACACAGCTTTTTCTGAGTAGCTTATTGGAGGTAAGAGTCTCATGGGCTTTCTTCTCTGGGCTAGCTTTGAACTGCAATCCTCAGATCTCAGCCTTTTGATGAACATTTTTTTTTGCATGAACATTTTTTTGCATCTGACATTTGCAAATGAGAAAATTTCTTTAGGGTGAAATATTACCTAACCAAAAGTGTAATTTTTATCCTCCTCTTAATATTTGTTTTCAGATTGTCCTGCAGTTTTTATTCAGAATATTCCCATCCAAAGAGTATTTGTATGTGTTCTCAATTGTTTATTCAACAGACACTTAGTAGGAATATTCTGTTCCTGGGTACCGTGTGAGTCCGGGGCTATCTCAGACACAATGGCTGCCTTCATGGCTGCCTTCTTGCTTCTTAGAATAGAGAAAGAGCAGTGTATTTTATTCTTTTTGCTTGCATTTCTTTTACTACTAATGGTAGTAGTAATGGTTGATCATGTATTCTTATTTGTCCTTTCCCCATTTATCTATTAGCGTTTTAAAAAAACACAGAAACGATGAGCCATCGGCCAGCTGTCTTGATAGGAACCTTACAAATCTTATTTGCATGTCAGAATGAACACACTTGTTTATTCAATAAAATAATTTAGTTTAGTTGCTACTAAAAGATGTACCCATCTTCACCTTGGTTAGTGCCATGAGCCATGCTCTGGAACAAGTATGGATCATTCCTTTCTTGCTGTAAATGGTGAAGTTATGGCAAATGTGCTACATTGTTTGTTTTTGTCTGGGCGACCCACGGCCCGTTTCAGCATTAGTTGTGTGAACTGATTGATGATGTGAAAGTTTCATATTGGGAGGCAGACTAGTCATCAACAGTGAAGTCTGAGGTCACAGATGGGCGGCAGTGGTGTGTGGAATGTAGATACATGGCTTTGGGGGTTTGTCTGGATTTACTAAGACAGGGAGTTGTTTAGGCAAATATTGAGTCCCTTTGAAGTGACCGTCGAATGAATCAAGGAGAGGGCATTAAATCCCTCTTGGTGAGAACATCGAAAGAGGAAGAGGCTATGGCTACGCGTCTGGAGCCAAGGGCCATCAGCTGAACTTTCTTATGAGTGAGGAGAGGAATTTGGATGATTGAGTAATGCGAGTTTTTCTTTTCAGTTCTTTTTTTCTCCTTTTTTATTCTTTATTTTTTTCTAGACTTGTCCTTGCTTAATTATTCAATAGCATAGTTGGAAGCTTACATAATAAAAGTAGTATCTTACTAACAGCAAACACTTATTACACTCTCAAAATTTCCTGCCCCTGTGTTTCTTAGAAAGCAGGACAGTCCCCTTTGGAGTTCATTTCCTTTTCTCACATGCAGTTCCCGTCTTCCTCTATGCCTGGGATCCCAGTCACCAAATGGTCTAGCATACTGTTCACCTTTACGTGGTTCCCTCCATGAAGACTGTCACCATAGTTACAAGCCTTCTGGTACGTTGTCTGATTGATTACGCATTCCTTTTGATTTCTTCTTAAGGATGATAAGGATACTGATAAGGATGCCATTGAGAATTACCAAGTAAGTAGACAAAGAAAGAGACATAGGGCTTCCTGAAAGGATACCCTAAACATGACCCCCCCATTCTCACTTCCTGTGCATGGGAAGCCATTTCTAATAAGTCACAAGGCTCTCCAACTGACTCTGAAGATGGCCTCAGAATTCTAGCCACTCACACCCGCAGTGTAGCATCCAACCTGAAGTCTGTGTTCTTTGCTGATAGATCTGTAACATACCTCTGGGACTATACATGTTAATCATCATTGATTATTGATCTACCTGGAATAGCTGAAATATGCTATCCTGGGAACACTATAATCCTATTCACATCGAAGGAAGCATATCTGATCCTTTGCTTTGCTACAGCTAGCTTTTTCAGTGCATTAGTTATATGGCTTAAGATAATAAGTGCTATGGATAAAATACTTTAAGAGAGGAAATTTGGTGCCAGTCAGGGCTAAGAAGATTCTTCTCCTGAAAGGATATTTGGGCAAAAAACCTGAATAGTGGGAAGGAATCAGACATGTGAAAGTCTATCAGAGGAAACATCCAGGGTAAATGCCAGCCGTGGGGGTGAAGTCAGCCTGCCTACAGAACCACAAGAAGGACAGGTGCGGAAGGTGGACAGCCAGACATGGGAGGATGAGGAGGTGGAGTCAGGCCAGGAACCTGCATTGCGCTTAACTGTTACAGAAATCCATGGGAGGGTTTCAGGGTGGGATGTGAAGGAAAGAGAGGACTCACGGATGAGTTAGAGAAAGGTTGAGAGAGCAACACCGTAAGGAAGAAAATCAGATTTGGAGTGAGTATCAGTCATGTGGCGAGTTTCAAGAGCGGTTATGTCCATCCACTGGAGTTTGGGTGGCATTTAAAGCATCGGATGTGAGTTTGATGACGGTGCTTTTAGTCATCGCAGGTGGCTGAGGGGCAGCATAGGGTGTTTCAACTAGGTACGTAGAGGCCAGGGGTACTGCTGAGCATACCACAGTGCAAACAACGTCATCCCGCAGGAAGAAAAAGAAGCAGCCAGCAAAGTGACTGGGAGCACTGGAAGGAAAGCTGTGAGTTTTCTCAAAAGGAATTAAAAAAAACAAAAACCATTCATCCAGCTCTGCTCCTGGGACGTGCCCCGAACTCAGGACCAAGCTGAGCACTGACCACTGGGTTTGGAAAGAGGATTCTGGGGTGTACCAGTGTTACTCAAACTTCCTTTGACGGCTGTAAATTTCAATAGACGTTTATTTTTTAGACTCCTGTGTATATTAAAGGAAGCCGGTTTATTTTTATTTTTATTGTCAAGGTGATGTACAGAGGGGTTACAGTTACATGAGAAGGTGATGGGTGCATTTCTTGTCAAAACACAAAGTCAACATACGTGAAATTTTCAGTCCTGGGAAGTGTTGCACCCTGTCTGCATTTTCATTTTCATTTGCAGGCATCCACTGAGATCTGGGGCCCCACCCTGAGATGTCTTGGATATGCTGAATCCCAAGTTCTTATATAAGCGGTAGCTTTCTCTAGGCCTCCCCTGCATTTCTATAATTTAGGATTTGTAATTTTTTGTTTCAAATAGAGGAAGAGCCAACAAATGATTGGCCTCTCACATCAGCATGAGTCAATGCTGTAACCTATACTTTTACTTAAATGATTAATTATGAGCATTTGGCAAGAAAATTTACTTCTATGCATCTAAATAAAATTTAATCCCACAATAAAAGCTGACTTCTGGAATATTCATCAGCATGTGCAATTCTGTTTAGTCATCTTTGCTATTCTGAAGCCGTTTCTGACCATCTTGAGCTTACTTATGATTTCTCAGCAGCATGAAACTCATAGCTTCTTATTCTGTTATTTACTGGAAATGTCCCAGAGAATGACTCTGAACTCAAGTATACTGACAAATCCTTCTTGACGAAAAAAATACAGGCTGAATTCAATTCTATTCTTAGGATAGAATTAGCTTGCTTTATGGATCAGTTGCTTTCCTGAGAATTTTGCTTATGAAGTTAATTTTCTTTTCTGTAAATTGATTTTTCTCCTGGCTCCATTTTAAATTGGATGCATGGGCTGGCTTTCTGGTAGGATAACAGCCCCAAGACACAGCAAAATCACACTGGAGGTTACAGCAGTCACTTTACAGACTTTCGAAGTTATTAAAGTAAAGATGATAGGGTTAATTTCATATTTGGCCACATGGAATCACGTTGAATTGACAAAATACATTGAGCTGGAGGAGGTGTGGCTTAAATGGTAGTGTGCCCCCTGGTAAGCATGAGTCCATGAGCTCAAACCCAGCATCACTAAAAATAAAACGAGGAAACATGGTGAGACCTGAATCGGACGTTTTGAAAAGACCCTGACTCCTCCAATATCCTTCTCTATGAGATCAGAACACTCATTTTGTTGCTTCATGGATTTTTTTATCATATTATACTTTAAATAGAAAATGAGAAGCAAGAGAGACACTTCAAAGTATATAAAATAAATTTGAGAATATATTCACTGAATTGAGCTTGAATGAGACTTGGGAAATGCAACTCTATCCCAGTCTAACTTTTTGCTTCCATGGTGTCTAGTTCAGGCTGGAGCGAAGGGCAGGATTTCTAGCAGCATGATTTTATGTAGTGCCAGGCAGTGCTGAGAGGACATTGCATGCATTACTAACTCGCCAGTGTTGAGGTTCAAACTCAAGGCCTTGCACTTGCTAGGCTAATCCTCTGTTTGCTTGAGTTATATCCCCAGGCCTATTATTAACTCTTAAATCCTTATAGAATCCCAGAAGACAAGAAACATTACTTCTTCCTTTTTCAGAGGAGACTGAGACATAGCAAAGTTAAGAAATGAAATAAATCCAAAGCCAAATAATGTTGCACACTCTGCCTCCAACTTAGGAGGTTTTTGGAAAAGGTGAAATGCAGAAAGGCCTCATTTCCTTTGGATTACAGCAGGTATTGACTGAGGAGGCAAACTCTCCAGGCTTGATAGCTCCCAAAGACTGCACTGCTGCTGTTAGTCTAATTCAGTATGTTCCACATCAGGAGTGGGTAGTAAATACAAAAAGCCCAAGGGCAGGAAATAACCACCATTACTGGTGCCAATATTGTGTCTGATAGGGTTCCCGACAGAGAAATAGGTGTATATTCCTCAAAGTGCTCAAGCTAGAGATAACGTAAGAAATGGTATCCAAACGCAAAGACTGAGTTAAGAAACCAAGCAAAGCAGAATGCCCTTACCCACCCTAGCCTGAAGGGGAGGGGAAGGGTGAGAATTATGGAAACCCGACAGAACTGGGACCATGGCCACCTGCTAAGAACCACAATTGTAGAACAAGACAGCACCTCCAGAATCTTGGTCCCGTCGTAGAGCAACACAGCTTCTTCCCCTTTGCCTTCCTCGAGAGTTCTAATAGTATTATGAGAGCCTACACTAGTAATATGGGAAATACATTTTGTGAATATGTATTCATTTTGGAAGGAGTTTTTAAAATTATTCATGATGTAGTTGATAATCAAAGGCTTATATTTTGTAGACTTAAATTGCACATCATTAATAGTTACATAGTATCTCTAAAGACTAACCCCCACTGGTGCATCAGTTTATATAATAACTGTGACATTAAAAGGAAAATATTCAAAGTTACTTATAGTAAATGCTATGTGATGCATTTTCTGCATTTCTGCATAGTTTTCACTTCAAAAATAATTTTCAGCAGGGCGCTGGTAGCTCACGCCTGTCATCCCAGCTACTCAGGAGGCTGAGGTCTAAGGATCAAAGTTCAAAGCCAGCCCAGGCAGGAAAGTCCGTGAGACTCTTATATCCAATAAACCATTCAGAAAACCGGAAATGGCGCTGTGGCTCAAGTGGTAGAGTGCTCGCCTTGAGCTGAAGAGCTGAGGGACAGCGCCCAGGCCCAGAGTTCAGGCCCCACGACCAACAACAACAACAAAAAATTCAGTGCTCATCTATATTGCTTATTATCAGACATAATCACATTTTTTATTCCATAGACATTTGAATTTACAGTATTGAATTTCTTGGGCATTTATTATCTGAGGACAGATAGAAGCTTGTAATGTCTCACAAATCCCACAGCCTCCTAAATTTGATCCTTTCTTAGTCTTTTCTGTCTCAGATCTTACTTTGATGCATTGACTCCTGATTCCATCCACCCTTAACATCACTTGTACTTATATGTGCTACTGTTTCTCAAGGTTGAGAATATTCACTTTAGTAATGTTTCCCCCTCATTTAACATCTGTATTCCTCTTGGGGAAAGACAGTGGAAGAAAGCTAAGGCAGTGATGCTCATAAAGGGTATTTATATACCGCTTTAAAATGCTATTTCATTCAAAGCTAGGTCTATAAAAGGCTTCACTTGGGACTCAAGAGTCATGTGCTTGACCTCCAGAAGGAGACTTTATCGGGTATCTATGAAGGGCCCTGGGGAACGTGGTCTGGGGAAAAGATGAGTCACTACCTGGAGCTGGTGTGTTTGGTGATGGGGAGTCTACTTGTATGTTCTTGACAGATTTGAGGTCCACTGCACTGCAGGGCCTCCATGAATTCCTCGGAGTTCAGTTATTCCCTTTGGGTTTCCTTCCCTCAAGTGTGGGGTGCTCACTAATCCCATCTTTAAGTGTACAGGTTTCCTTACTTGAAAAGGACTTCCCGTGTCCCCCGAGTGGTGTGGACACAGCCTGGAACGTTCCTGAAACAACACTGGGTCCAGTTCCATATCAGGCATGTTATCTCAATTTCATTGGTAAAATAATAAAGACTCAGTGTGTTTTGATAACTTCACCATGGTTCAACAACGAATAAAAGTCACAGTCAGGAACTGAGCTCACCTGTCAAAGCCCTGCCCATGCTCTTTCTTAAATTATATTTTTATCATCTTTAAGTAGCTGTGCAAAAGGGCCACCATGCAACAAATCCGTTTACGATTATGGTGCCACCCTTTCATTCTCCCCCACCTGCTCATGTCTTAATCATTCCCATTTACTCCCCACCCCCAGACCTCAGCACTCCTGTCTCCAGATTGACAATAATATCCCACGTAGATACAAACGTTTTCATTCTGCCTTTGCTGCTAACTGGGTATGCTATAATATTGGGATCTTGCTTCAACTATAGAATGAGCAGGTAGGTGGAGAGACACAAAAACTTTTCCAATTCTACATTCTCTTCTTACTGAGCTTAAGCATGATTTTAGACAATCAAGCAAAATTGCACTTGTTTGATGGCTCTGCGACTCTCCTCAAAGATTCTCAAATTGCTGTAGTCCCTTCCCCAGACTATACTCCTTCCTGGTCCACCAGTAGCTTCCTCCCTCCTAGCCACCCATTCATCTTCTGCCCTGTGAATCAGTTCTCTGGTATACACCTAGTGAGGAGAGTTAGAGGCTGAGATGGATTGATACAATACTTTCTGCAAATTCTAGCTACTGAGCTAGCTTGGTTACATGATATCATTTAACACCACTGGGGCTGAGAGTGGGTTGCATCATGGGTAGCCATTCATTTCTAATTGACCGAGACCAGCCGTGATACTATACTGTCGCCAGAGCTCTGGATATAGACATGAATAATTATGCACAGAGGCACACACAGCCCCTGCAGATACTTCACACTGTCACTTTCCATGAGCCACTTTCTGTTTCTCTGGCTTGTAAGCGCATGTTTGAATAACATAACAGGAGACAACCTGTCTATCTTTACATATCAGCTCTGATATTCACGGCTGAGACAATGTCACCTTTTGAATTTATTTTAAGTCAAGTGTGATGGATGGCCTGAGGACCTACAACATAGAAGCTAAAACTCTTGAGCGTTTCAAGCTGAGATTTTTTTTATATATAACCTCTTCTATTTTCGTGGCATAGCCACTTCATCATTGCTGCCAAGTGAGGGCTTGTCTCGACAGGAAATTAGAGAAAACCTGAAAGGTACTCTGATTTTGTTCCTTGGGAACTTTTGTCTAAGCTAGAAGCTGATGGCTCACGCCTGGAATCTTAGACAATTGGAGGCTAAGATCAGGAGGACCACAATTCAGTGCCAGCTCAGGCCGAGCGTTCCCAAGACCCCATTTTAATTGGTAAAAAGCAGGCTTCCCTGGCAGTGCCCGTGATCCCAGCTACGTGGGACAGCTGCCCCGGGCTGTGGTCAGGCAGCCTGGGCAAAGGTGAGACCCTATTCAAAATACAGCTAAACAAGAAGCCTGGATGGTAGATTCTCTGCCACCTGCCTGGCCAGTGCAAAGCCCTGAGTTCAGACCCCAGTACCACCAAAAGTAAAGAAGAACTTTTTCCAGATGTGTTTACTTTAGGGTATGTTTTCAATCCTGCATTTTGAAATGTATGTTTGTCTTCAGATATATTTAGATGATCAAAGGCCATGCCTGGTTTACCATGAGTGGCAAATGTAGTTTGTGAATCCAGGGGTAACTCTGGTCTGGGGAGAAGATCAGCCACTCCTTGGAGCTGTTGCCTTTGGTGATGGTGATTCTATTTTGGGATCTTAGGCAGATTTGGGGCCTGCTGCACTGCAGTGCCTCCATGAATTTGCATGTTGATCTTGGGGTAACTGTGAGGAGATGGGTGCCCTATGACTTCTCACCTAGTTTTCAGACCTTCTACATCGAACAATTACGTATACTACAGGGTTGAAAATAAAAATAGTGGCCTTTAATCCTTCTAGTGGGAAGGTACAAGCTGCATGGTAGCTATAGAGCCTCCAGAGCAGGCTGATTGGATAGAGGATACCCGGCCACTACTTCAACCAGCAGACCCTGAATCTCAACGGTTTACCACACGTTTGTTCTTGGTCACTGGCCTGAGAGTTGGCTGAGCTTCATATGACCTGTATGGGTACACTTGAACATCCCTGCAGGACTGGGCTTCTAGGGCCTTCTATCTCATGGTGATGGCAGAGCACAAAGAAAGGGGTAAAGGCCGGATGTGGTGACTCATACCTACAATCCCAGCTACCCAGAGAAATAGAAGCATCAAGGCCCGCCCAGCCAAAAAACTCATGAGACCCTCATCTCAACCAGTGAGCTGGTCTTGTTGTATGTAACTGTGACTCCAGCTACATGGGAAGGAATGAGGAGGATTGAGGTCTGAGACCCTGCGTGAAAAGTAAACATCAATATGAAACAAAAAACAGTTGGAGGTATAGCTCAAATGCTGGAGTAGTACCTGCCTGCCTAATAAACCCAAGGCCCCCAGTTCAAACGTTAGGACAACAAACAAATAAGTAAGGCCCTAGGACTGTTAGGCCTTGGTTTAGAATTGTGCATTGTTGCTTTGCCCTCATGCAGTTGGCCAAAGCCATTCACGTAGCCAACCAGTCACACAGCCAGACCCGGGGTCCAGGGCCCAGGGGCAGTGTCAAACATGGACTCTCGTGGAGGGAGACACAGAGCAGAGCAGAAAAGGCCTTAAATCGGTGGTGAGAGTACAGGGAGCCACAGAGTCGGGCAGAAAGCCCACATTCCACTTGGAAGGACGGGTGGCAGGTCTGCCTGGTCCCCACGGCGTGCTACCTCGTCGGGTGGCAGGTCTGCCTGGTCCCCACGGCGTGCTACCTTGTCGGGTGGCAGGCCTGCCTGGTCCCCACGGCACGCTACCTCGTCGGGTGGCAGGCCTGCCTGGTCCCCACGGCACGCTACCTTGTCGGGTGGCAGGTCTGCCTGGTCCCCACGGCACGCTACCTTGTCGGGTGGCAGGCCTGCCTGGTCCCCACGGTGTGCTACCTTGTCTTTCTTACTGCTTCCATCATTTTCAAGCAAACCCCAGGCTGATGTTACAGGTTAGTCTCGGGAAATAAAGCTCATCATGTGACTGGTTGGGAAAGGCACAGATTTTGCAGCTGGTCCCCAGGTAAGCCCCCCTAGTGTGTGTGTGTACACCCACGCTGTTATGTTAAGTGTGGTCAGCTGTGAATTCACCTGTGTGTGTATGTGTGATCAATCAAGTTACTGCAATGACTTTCAGAAGCAAACTAACTAATATTAAAACATTTTAATGGTACATTGATAAGGCACACATTTCAGCATTTCACAAGGTAATGAAAATCTGACACTCTAAAGCATGTCTGTATCATAAACTAAAGGAAGTTGATGGTTCTGACATATCTGCCTAATTTCAGGTAGTTTTCTCTCTATTGTTTGCCAAGCTGAAGAGAGTAGCATGGGCATTATCTTACTGATGTGTTATTTTTACTGAAACACTTGTGTTTATTTTAATAAAAGTCTTCATTTAAAAGTATTTGATCATTTTTTGTGTTTTGGGAAAATTGAATCTGTCCTGTGTCCTAACTTAGTCAAACTTTCAAGAAAACTAGTTTCATCTTGCTTCTTTCTGTCCTTGCTTTTTTCCCTGTAATGATCTCTTGCCAAGTTATGAGGCATAGTGGTTTTATCACACTTGTTTTCTTCACAGGAATATTGCCTGGCTAAATATTAACCATTTATAACCTGTCCCTTTAAAACTAAACCCATGGAAGTTAATTTTTATAGCTTCTGCTTAAACTTTCCATTAATTTGCCTCCACATAAGTGAAATTGGGTTCTATGCCTCACCTCACCAATGAAGCACTGGCCTCGCAGGAGCGTGAGTGTGTTTGCAAGTGTGTGCACGTGCATTCCCCTGTGTGTGTTATCGAAGATGTCAAAGTCTTGTTGCTATGGGCATTACCACTTTCTCATGTTTGCATGATGAGCTCAGTCTCACCAGACAGGGAGCCTCTGCTGAGGTAAGCGTTGTCTTGGGTGTTGTGCATTGCACTCTGTGATACATACATACATATGCACACACATATACATTATGCTTTCCCCCAAGCCAGCATTTGCTACAAAATAAAAATGAGAAGCAGAGGGATACAAAGCAAGGGATCCAAAATACTTTGGAAGTGAGATACTCTAAGAGCACCAAAAATTTAAAATTGGATTATTTCCTTTTCTTTTTACCAAACCTGTGCAGGATTCTTCTTGAAGGGAGAATGACTCCTCCCCATGGAGCTGAGAGGGTTCTGAACTGTCTCCATTGGTTAAAGTATACCCTACACTAACTTCCTCTCAGGGTCTCTGTGAGGAGAGGGTACAGGTGCTTGGCAGAGTATCTGTGAGGAGGTGCTTAGCAGGGTCTCCGTGTGGATGTAATGGAGGTGCTCAGCAGGCAGCCTTTTCCATGCTCGGCCGGGCCGGGGTGAAGGGTACTGTGGGAAGGCGCTCATCCTGTGAGGGAAGCCATGGCCTGGATCTGCAGAGGAGGAAGGCCGTGTCTTGTCCTGGATTCCCAAGGAGCAGTTTGGGGACAGTGTGTCAGGGAAGTGTGACTGAAAATTTAACACACGGAACAAACAAACCAAAAGCAAAACCTTAGCTGTATCAACAACAAACAACGCTACTCTAAAATAAAGGAGAAGCACATAGTGCCACAGCCCCTTTGTGAGCTGACTTGTTCTCGGCTCCCATTAGTTTTTAAACATTTTTATTGTAAAGGTGAAGTACAGAGGGTTACAGTTCCATAAATCAGGAAACGAGTACACTTCCTTTTGAACAGTGTCACCCACCCCTCACTCTTGTCTCCCCCGCCCCCCAAGTTGTATGGTTCATTTTCAGCATAGTGTCTAGTGAGTTTCACTGCTGAATTGGTTCACCCTTTGTCCCACTGTTTCTGTGCTCCCTCTCCCCCCACCCCCCGCAATCATATAAGCGGGTAAAGAAGACAGAAGTCAACTATGGCAACAAATAAACCACAGGGAAAAAAATGACCATAGGCAGTACAATAAAAACAACGACAAGAACAACATTTGTTTCCACATTGTAAATCCTGTTACTTTTAAGTCAGAGCTTCAGCATGGTGGGATGGAAGTCATTGGTAGCCTGGGGTCAAAGCTAAGAGGCTTTTAAGAGATTATGTATAATAAATACCCCACAGCCATACCTCTTGCAAAACTACTAAGCTAAATCTTTGATTTCTGCCTAGTTGCATAGTATTTTACTAATGTTGCTTACTAGGAATCAGGAGAGGACTAGGGATCTGAGTGCCAAATGAGACTTGTCAGAGGTGATCTAATCTACTGTTTTCCAAAGGACCACCACATGCTTTGCAGATACCCCTTTAAATGAATCCTGGGATCAAGTAAGTGTGGAAAACCCTATTACACAGTTAGGTTTCTTTACTGAAGGATACTTTAAGGTCCTCAGGATGCGCATGTAAATCACGTCTCTCAAAGAGATGCTCTATATTGCTTTTATAACCAGAAAGACCTTTTTATTGCAGAATACATGTTATCATTTCAAGACTATCTGGCAGAATTCAGACGTATAGTCACAAGAGCATGGCCTCTCTTGTTAAACTACCTGAGATCAAATCCTGGCTGTACCATATACTGATTTTATTATGGTCTTGTGTAAACTGCACAGCCTCTTTGTGCTTCCATTTCTCCATTTGAAATGCAACACTTAACAGTGGATTATGTTAAACATTGAAGAACAGGGCCTGACATAAAAATTGGCTAGGTAGGTAAGAGTGAGCTAGGGTAACACCCTCATTTCAAAGAAGATGACCATACTAAAGTGAGAATCACCATGCTGGTAATTATCTCCAGAAATAAAGACAAACAGGGCTCATGTTGTGTCCCACACTGCTAACTTATCTCAGGCACCACCATTGAATAGTAAAATCAGCAGCTCAGGCCTCCTGGTCTGTCCCCCAGGCTCCATCTCTGCTCTGTTCTCAGTGAGCATGATCCATGTAGCCCTGGGTGTTTAGCAAGAACGTGGGCAGAATAGAGCTAGTAGACTTTGCTAAGTTGGGAATGTTTTTGCTTTTTGTTAGTGAGATCCGATAGAGTAAGAAGAGTATATACTATTATGTTGTTAGTATATGCTAACAACATAACTAAGAAAGTAGAGTAAGATAAGATGATAGGTCCTCATAGGGGTCCCAAACACAGCTGGCTCATTTTGTTCTGGCTAGCTTGTCATTGATGATCTCTGTGTTTGTTTAGGTAGCTCCACAGACGGCTTTTCCTGGGACTCCTTCAATGAGCAGACAACCAGAGACCTTCCCAACAGAGATGGAGGTGACTGGGTCCTGGGTTACAGAGCAGGACCACCCTGCCCATTTCTGCTGCATGAGGAGAGAGAAAAGCCACACAGAAGTGATTTGTACTTGGATCTCAACGTAAGTGGAACTTCTGTGATTGTTCTGTGGTTCATTGTGGTCAGCAGAGAGCCATTTAATATGAACTGTGTACATGAGGCTGCCAGCACTACATTTATTGTGTGGATTATTGTTTAAAAACATCACGTGGGCCGGGCGCCGGTGGCTCAGGCCTGTAATCCCAGCTACTCAGGAGGCTGAGATCTAAGGATCACGGTTCAAAGCCAGCCCAGGCAGGAACATCCGTGAGACTCTCATCTCCAATAAACCACTAGAAAACCGGAAGTGGAGCTGTGGCTCAAGCGGTAGAGCGCTCACCTTGAGATGAAGAGCTCAGGGACAGCGCCCAGGCCCAGAGGTCAAGCCCCACGACTGACAAAACAAAAACAAAAAACAAACAAAAAAAATCACTGGGTTGCAGAAATCCAAACCATATCTCGGTGCAGATATCTGAGTGTTTTCGGAGTATGGTACTCACATTGCTTTGCTGCTTGAGCTTCATTGTGGGAGACTCTTTGCTGCAAGTGACTTTATACCATTTACGAAAAGTTATGAATAACATTTGTCAGCCAGCCTATCTACCTGGCATTGTCTGGTGAGATCCAAATAACCTGTCTTCCTTGCTCATCTATAAGCATGGCTTTCTCTCCAGCTACTCAAACAGCTGGCGAACAGGTTGTTGGAAAATATGCTGAATTCAAAATGACCCCTTTAAAATAAAAACACAGCCCTCAGCTTTCTCCCGTTCCCGTCCGTGCATTCATTGGTTCTCTGAGACAAAGCACTGGTCTAGCAGTTAGCTGCTTCTAGTTTTTGATGGCCTGACAGGAGTGCCCACTCCCTTCTCCATACCCCCTGTCGATGGCACTGGGAACCCAGGAAGCGCTGCTTTTTCTTTTTTACCATCACCTCCAATGTCAATTGATGGTCTCATGTTCTCTAGCCTGTCGCTCTCTGACCTGGACCCTGCCTGTGATGAGGACAGCTTAGGCCTGTGATCACGTAGGTGGTGGTAGTTTCCTTACCGGTGTGTGCAGGAGACCTTTTTACTTTGCATAACTGTAAAACCACAGCCCTCAAATGTCATTTGAAGAAAGCACTTGACAATAATTGACATAATCATAACAATAATAGTAATCAGCAACACTTGGGGAGACACAGTTTTTGTGTTTGCCTCCTGCCTGAGCAGTCAGGTTGTGTCTCTATGAAGGAGTGTCACAGTGACCTCTGTCGGTGAATGAGGTGAAGCCGGGCTGCACACAGCAGGGGCTCTGCAGTGTTACTGTGAAGGGCTGCCTTCTGCCTCTGCGTCTGCTCTGTTCCTTGGGAGGAGGCCAGCCTTCCCGGTGGGTGGAATTATTTCCTTCCTTAATTTATTACAATGCTCATTATCTTAGGCAATCCTTAGTAAAGGTTTGAAACACACCGTATGGTGTCTTGTGAGGAGAAGTCAGCAGTGGGGGCACAGACGTGAACCTTGGATACATTTCATTTATGTTTCTTCTTAGGTGAGATTTCTTTTCAAACCCACACAAGCACGCTCGATTTTGCTTTTCTTTTTAAATATTTTTTAATTGTAAAGATGCTGTACAGAGGGGTTACAGTTACACGAGTAAGGTAATGAGCACACTTCCTATCGAGCGTTGTTCCCCCCTCCTTTGTTTTCCCCTACCATCCCTTCCCTCCTCACCTCTCAACTCCTCCCTCCCCTCCCCAAGTTGTAAAGTTCGTTTTCAACATAGTGTCTTGTACATCTCATTGTTACAGTGGGTCAACCTGTATCCTTATTTCAGCATTTTGTTATTTCCCTTCCCCTCCCCAAATTAGAAAAAAATGTATATATAAGATGCAGGACACGGGAATCAAATACAGTGAAGACAGGTTGTCACTGGGGGAAGAACATAAAGAAGAAACCAAAAAAATCACATAGTACATTAAAAACAACAGCGACAAAGAAAAAAACCTCTCGAAGCATCGCAATTTTATAATTATATGTCTGTAGGTAAAAATAAATATATATTCCATTCAATACAAGTGTTGAGAAATGGAGTGATTTGTTTGCAGTGTTGGGGTTTGAACTCAGGGCCTTGCAGGCACTTTACGACAGACCATTTCTTCAACTTTGGTGTAATTTCTTTAGATTATTATGCAGACCAGAAGTTTGTACACTTTGGTTTCTATAGTTTGTTTTCTTTGTAATCCCTTCTCCTATCTTAGCAGTGTGAGTTGACTCTTATATGCTTAAATATTGTTGTTCCAAGCAAGATTTCCATTTGAAATGTATACACGTGGAGGAGAAAGATGGAAGGTGTGAGGTAAGAAGAATGAAGAAAGAGAAGAAGAGGCAGATAAATAAGAAGGACTCAGGGACATAACATACCCCTTCTAGCCATGACCTTGCCAGTGGTGTACTTCCGCAAAGTAAGGCCCCACTCCCCAAATCCCACACCCCCTCCCCAATAGTCTACTTCACTACAGCTCCATCAGTGGCTTCATCCACCACGAGCCCCTCACCGCCCAAAGGCCCTACCTCTGAATCCTGGCCTCCAAAGCATGCACTCTGGGGAGACACTGCGTCTCTAAACCCTAAGGAACACGGGGGTACTTGTCTTTGTGAGGCACAGTACTGGACCCCCACGGCTCTGCTCTCCGTTTTCAACATAACTTGCAGAGAAGACAGAGACGTAATAATTGTGGGAATTTGGAATCCACAAATCAGAGTGGACACGGTCCTTAGGCTGGGACTGTTGCTGAACCCCCTCATGTAAGTGGGGAATTCATCTCTTAGTTACCAAGTAATGAGCAGATCTCTGGGAAGCAACTATTTACTAAATTAAATGATATAAAACAAAACTTTTCTCAATGTTCATAACTCTTCTGGCCCCAAATGTGTAAGTTTTCCATACCAGGCTGCTCTCCAGTTACCTTGGACACCATCTGGCTATCTTACAGTTCACTTCTGACACCACCTTCCAGGGTTCAGCAGGCTGTGGCTGCATCTCAGGAGACTGCTCCACTGCAGAGGCCAGTGCACAGCACATAATGCAGCCCCAGGTTACTCAACACTTATGTCTATGCTGGCTGAGACCAGAAGTCCTAGGACTCCCTCAGGCTCAGTAATTTGCTAGGACAGCTTGATCAGATCAAGAAAACAGGTTATTTATTCCTGCTGACTTTTTAAAATAAATGCTATTTTAAAGGGTACAAATAAATAAGAGAAGAGATACAAAACTTAAAGTCTAGAAGAGACCTGAGCCCAGGGGCTTCCCTGTGGAGGCAGAACTTCTTCAGTTAGGGTTTATGGAGGCCTTATTACATAGGCAGGATTGATCAAACCATTGCCCATTGACAACTAACTCAGCCTCCAGACTTACTCTCCCTGGAAGTCAGGACAGGACTGAAACTCCAGTCTTGATAGTCGCATGGTTAGTTCCTGTGTCAGCCTTTTTCTCTTTCCTAGGAGTTCTCCAAAAGTCACCTCATTAATATAACCTGGGGTGTGCTGGAGAGCAGGTTGGTATGGGTAACCAAAAGGTTCTCCTTTAGCTGAATTTATTTCCAACATTCAAATGTTATTATAGAAGATGCTTCTCTCACTCTTGTCAGACACGAGGGTTCCAAGGGCTTTGAGCAGGAGCTAGAGACAGAGACCAGATACATGTGAGTCATTAATTATATCATAGTACTGCATGGCCACTGTGTGTCGCAGTGAGTGGCACGGCAGCCTGTGGCTGTGCGGACGGCTGTGTGTGTGTGTGACTGTCCTTCACGGTGTGTCACTGTGTGTCTGAGTGTGTGCAGAGGCTGTGTGTGTGTGTGACTGTCCTTCACAGTGTGTCACTGGGTGTCTGAGTGTGTGGAAAGGCTCTGTGTGTGTGTGTGACTGTCCTTCACAGTGTGTCACTGTGTGTCTGAGTGTGTGCAGAGGCTGTGTGTGTGTGTGACTGTCTTCACAGTGTGTCACTGTGTGTCTGAGTGTGTGGAGAGGCTGTGTGTGTGTG
>NW_012267239.1:11853050-11853378 GCF_000151885.1 Dipodomys ordii | reverse complement strand
GTGTGTGTGACTGTCCTTCACGGTGTGTCACTGTGTGTCTGAGTGTGTGGAGAGGCTGTGTGTGTGTGTGTGACTGTCCTTCACGGTGTGTCACTGTGTGTCTGAGTGTGTGGAGAGGCTGTGTGTGAGGTGACTGTCTTCACGGTATGTCACTGTGTGTCTGAGTGTGTGCAGAGGCTGTGTGTGTGTGTGACTGTCCTTCACGGTATGTCACTGTGTGTCTGAGTGTGTGCAGAGGCTGTGTGTGTGTGTGACTGTCCTTCACGGTGTGTCACTGTGTGTCTGAGTGTGTGGAGAGGCTGTGTGTGTGTGTGACTGTCCTTCACGG
>NW_012267239.1:11850206-11850503 GCF_000151885.1 Dipodomys ordii | reverse complement strand
CAGCGGCGGGGAGGACGGCGCCCGGGAGGACGGCGCCCGGGAGGACGGCGCCGGGGAGGACGACGCTGGAGAGGATGGCGCCCGAGAGGACCCCAGAGTGGCCAGCGCTGGAGAAGACCTTGAAGAGGCCGGCGCCGGGCAGGACCGGGTTGGAGGGGACCTCGGCGAGGACGGCGCCGGGGAGGACGAAGCTGGAGAGGATGGCGCCCGAGAGGACCCCAGAGTGGCCAGCGCTGGAGAAGACCCTGAGGAGGCCGGCGGGCAGGACCGGGTTGGAGGGGACCCCGGCGAGGACAG
>NW_012267239.1:11848686-11849265 GCF_000151885.1 Dipodomys ordii | reverse complement strand
GTGGGGGGCGCACGGGCGGCCTGCACCCAGCGGCAGCGGTGGGTGCGTCAGCCGGTGAGCCCCTTCCTGGGAGGTCCAGCCCTAAAGGCTAGGCCCTTGACTGGCCTGGTGATCTGGCAGCCCGAGCCCCATCTCCGGGGAGCAGGGGGGGCAGCCCTGGCTGGGCACGCTCGCGGAGAAGCCGGGAGCCAGCGGACGCTGAAGCCGCCCAGCCCGTAGCCCAGGGCCCTGCGCGGCGGGCGCAGCGTCCCGCGGATGGTGGCCTCTTCCCCCTTGTCTGCTCAATACATTCATTAAACCCGTAAAACCTAACGTGATCGCAGGTAGTTAAAAACGCTCAATACAGCAGAGCATTCTCCTACTTGTAAAATACAACTCCTAAAAACCTACAAAACTGGAGGGTGACCTTGTCCCAAAAGACGCACACTCTGTGCCTGACCTACGGACTCTGTGCCTGACCTACGGACTCTGTGCCTGACTTACGGACTCTGTGCCTGACTTATGGACTCTGTGCCTGACCCACGGACTCTGTGCCTGACTTACGGACTCTGTGCCTGACCCACGGACTCTGTGCCTGAC
>NW_012267239.1:11839710-11848636 GCF_000151885.1 Dipodomys ordii | reverse complement strand
CACTGTGTGTCTGAGTGTGTGGAGAGGCTGTGTGTGTGTGTGACTGTCCTTCACGGTGTGTCACTGTGTGTCTGAGTGTGTGCAGAGGCTGTGTGGGTGTGTGACTGTCCTTCACAGTGTGTCACTGTGTGTCTGAGTGTGTGGAGAGGCTGTGTGTGTGACTGGCCTTCACGGTGTGTCACTGTGTGTCTGAGTGTGTGGAGAGGCTGTGGGTGTGTGACTGTCCTTCACGGTGTGTCAATGTGTCTGAATGAGTGTCAGGGCAGCCTGTGGCCCTGCTGGTGGCTCTGTGTGTGGGTGACTGTCCTTCACAGGTGCTCAGGTGAATTCTGGGGACATCCGGTTAAGCTCGGCACCATGTACTTTGTCACCCCACACTTGGACTATGGAACTGCTCAATATTGAATGGAGCACATTTACACTGGAAAGGCATTGGTTGCCCGACTTTCAAATTGAAATGTGTCCCTTGAATGTTTCTGAAATCAGTTTGGAGACAAGATCCAGTCGCACCCAAAAATGAAATATCCTAAAGCAGTTTCACAATGGGATAAAAAAAAAAAAAGTTCAGTCATGGAGCTGATCCTCACACATGCAGTTTCTTCAGAAACACCTTGTTGGAGGGAAACACCTGGAGGATGAGTTATCCCTGCCTGCAAAGGAGAGACGTGGGAAGGGGAAACGGATACCAACAGGGTGTGGCCAGGAGCGAAGCGAAGGCATGATAAACAGGAAATGTAAACCATCATTAGGATGGTTTCAGGATTCTCTGCCACTTTGAAAACACACACTTGAATTTGTCCTGGAGATTGTGTCTTCAAAGGCTAATCACAGTCTCCTTGAGCTATGTGGTCTGGACATTTAGAATTGGCTTCATTGGCTGGAGAAGACAAAGCATCAGGCTTTGAGGAACCGCATTTTATGAGCCAAAGAATGTAATTACAAGTCCACACCCTGCCTTGAATGGTTAATCCAGCAGCCAGAACTTCTAAGAACTGAGCATTTCCTAAAAGGGAGGTGGTAGCCTTTGAGGAACTGTTACAAACATGAACAGAGATTCAATACGAGCAAGGGCAGGATTTGAACTCAGGGCTATCTCTTTACTAGTTTTGATGCTTTTATTCCTTGTTTACTTTCTTATGTTTTTAAATTAAAGACAAAGAATATTCATTAAACAGATGTGGGTTAACTCACTTCATCAGTGACAAGGACTGAAATCCAGACTCAGAATTAGAGCTACAACCAAGATCTCTCCACAGAAGTCTTCAGTGAAGATTCCACATGGAACTGGAATTGCTGACCGGGAACTGGCTACCTCACATGCACCTGTTACCCTGGTTTTAATGGAGAGACAGTGGTAGAACATGAGCAGAATTCAGTCCTCCTCTATCCTCCATTCCTAGGTGGAAAACTCCACAGCACACTGGATTTAACATCAGAGAAGACAAGGTGCTCTCTCGGGTATTGGCATTACACAGAAGGGGGACACAGCTTTCTTTTGTTTTCCTGGAAGCCTGTGTGAGCCAACTTCCAGCTAAAGCCACAGGACTGACTTTCTAAAATCATGAGGCGATTCGTGACAATGAACATGTTTGTCCAGCAAGTGAATTCAGAAATATCAAAGAAGCTTGGTTCCTGAATGGGTGTGTTTATTTGCATGTGAATGTGGGTATGAGAGGAAGGGAAGGAAAGAGGGAAGAGGTAAGAAGGGAGGGGGAGAGAGAAAGAGGTATGATACATTATCAGGAAATTACCAAGACAAAAAGACCAATTAGAACTGGTGAATTACTGATGGATTTGGAAAACACTGAAAAATAACTATTCATCACTTTAAAGTCATGATAAAGGCATTGGAAAAAGCAATCTAGTTTGATTCCTAATCCAGGTGAAATTTAATCTCAAACTACTTTCAGTTTCAGAATTGATGTGGTGGTTACTGCATCTAAATAAATACATCTTTTCTGCCAGCCACAAAGGTTCGGTTCCCAGGCCATCTTCCACAGTTCTTTATGGCTGCCTGTCTTCTCTACAAACCACAGGTGTTGACGATTCTGGCAGCATTCAGATTTCTTTGTAAAGCACAAAAATAAACCTGTCTTAATTCCTGAGCCATCTTGATATTAATGAGACTGTGAAAATCACTGCTCATTGATTTTGACAGAAGTCATATTTTATATTTCTCCCTCACCTGTTCTGACATGAAATTGAATATCTTTGTGTAGGAACTGGACCCATGAGTGAGTACATAGAACTTTGCATTACGCTTCCCAAGTCCGAGAGCACATGAATAGAACTGTTTTCAGCTGAGAAAATGGCCTGGGGCTGTTTTCAGGTCAGTTGGGATGTTGCTGTTGAAACATTTTACTTAGTTTCTCTAAAATTTACATTGCTGCTTTTCACCTCTTTGGTGACTTACAATGTTTTAGCCTCCTTTTTTATCTCCAATTTCCAGTTCTGCATAACTGTGATTGTGGGACTATTTGGTAGGGGTTGGGGGCGAGAGGAGAAGACAATGATGGAAGATGAAAAATATCAAAATACATCACACCCATCCAGATACGGGGTGACATGAGCAAACTCACGGAAAGCTGTGGAATAGCAGGGGAAGGAAAGAGCAATAGAGCGAGTCAGTCCAACTAAAGTACAGGACGTGCTTGTGTGACATTGCATGCTGAAAATCCTTTCCACAATTCATGTCCATCAAAGAGTGGGTGATGGGGGAGTAAGGCCGGCTCTGTGGGGAGCAGTCCTCCTTTGTCCTCATAATCTCTTTAAGCCTGATCTCTTTCTATATGTATCCTCCATGCTGCAAATGTGCCTTTCAGAAAGCCTTTTCTTTCCTCCATTGTGATCCATTTAGAATCTGAAACATAGTGGCTGTAACACAGAGGCTGCTGGAGACCTCCTCTGTTAATGTAAAGTTTCAGATTTATGGCCCAGTTACTTTTCTGTTATCCTTTGATTTGCATCAGATTGTAATTAAGTCATTCTGGATTTTTAGTGTTTTTATCTCGATGGTAGCTACTTCATAAATGTCACTGCTTTGGGGTGTCTTGATGAGGAACAGCGATTTCCCTTTCCAGCAATGGAAAGTATGTGACCTTGGTTCTAGGCACTGTTGTAACATTTCCTCTGAATAGGTCCTAGGTTATTTAAAAGTGTTGACAGTGGCAGTCTGCTGTATATGCTTGTTTTACTAAACCTCCAGTGAAGGAGATGGGCTGTGTGGAAGCGTGTGGCTGCCCCTCTGGAAGTGTGGTTCACCCACTGGCCCCTGCATTCTGTTTCAGCGTGGCCACAGGGAGTTACCCACTGGGTCAGGAAGAGGAGCACGAGTGACTTTTGAACAGTTAGAAGTGAGTATTACCTCTCCATTTCGCACATGTGGTGGAGAATGGTGAGGAACATGGAAGGAGGATTCCTGAGTGTAGTGGTAGCCAGGAGCTCCCTGGTTTTGTATTGGGAAAAGGGAAGGTATAGGCATAAATAGTTTTTTAGCTTCCAAATCTTCATCTATGATGGCTCAGAGAAGCTAAGGCTTTTGCCTAAAGTAACACAGTTTGTGTGTGAGTCTCAGAAACCCTTCATCCTGAACCCAACTATACCCCATGTGCAAGTCATACATTTTCATTCCTCTCTCCTGTTTCTTTGCACTCTTTAACTGTGTTTAAAGACAGATCTGTGGAACTACACCCCTCTCTCCTTCATAATAATCATGCAGACATTTATTTCTGTGTTTATTTTCCCCTTTCAGTTGGTAAATTGTGTTCAGACTTAATTAAAGGAATCGTTGGTGGTTCAGAAGCCTGAATTTACACCCATAATTAAATTTACATTTAATCATCAAAAAAGAAATTAAGGAGAGTAAAGAAAGAAATACATAGTCATATAGTAGTAGCCAGGAGCTGTCTAGGTTTGCTACCTGGGAAGAAGGGAAGTGTAGGCAGCCATCGGCATAGTTTATTAGATTCCAGGTTTTCATCTATAGCTTTTACGTAGCAACAGAGAGATACATTCTCCACTAACTATGCCTTGCAGTGCCAGCACCCTTGGGGGGGGGGCCCTGTGCTTTTCTTCACCCACGAGAGGCTCAGCCCCAGAGACATGTCCCAGGAGCCACCCCCAGCTTTCACAAGCTGAGACACAACCTTTCTTTCCCCTTTTAAGTTATTTCGTCATGAATGGTGGACACATATGCAGAGGAGTTTTGTCTCTACTGTGGAATTAGTCTTACAAGTATTTGATAGTAGGGCCAAGCCAGTACCATAGCTATTTCAATCTTAATTTTCACGTTTATAGGAGTAAGAAAATTTTAAATGAAGTAGCACCTTTGAAATCTAATAAACTGACCTAAGGGGGGGAGGAGAAAGAAGAGGAGGGAAAAAGAAGGAAGGAAGGAAGGATGGAAGGAAGGAAGGAAGGAAGGAGAAAGAAAGGAAGGAAGGAAGGAAGGAGAAAGGAAGGAAGGAAGGAGAAAGGAAGGAAGGAGGAAGGAGAAAGAAAGGAAGGAAGGAAGGAGAAAGGAAGGAAGGAGAAAGGAAGGAAGGAAGGAGAAAGGAAGGAAGGAAGGAGAAAGGAAGGAAGGAAGAAAAGAAAAGAAAGAAGGAAAGGTAAAAGAAGCAGAGGATGGCGGGTGCTCTTGTGTTGAGGACTCTCTGGAGGCTGATCATTGAACGGTGCAGGCTTCCTCAGAGCAAGAGAAGGCCCATGTGAGTGTGCCTCATTTGTTGTTTGAGAAAAGAAGCGATGGCATTGGTTTTAAATTTATCTCGAGCCTGGCATGATAGTTCCTGCCTGTATTCCTAGCTGCTTGGGAGACAGACATTGGGAGGACTGTCATCCAAAGCTAGCCTGGGTTAAAAGTTTAGGAAGACTCAATCCCCCATCACAGTCAATTACAAAGCTGGGTTCAGTCGTACGTGCTGGTCTTCCAGTTCCAAGGGGAACATACATAGAACAATCACAGTCCAGACTTGCCCAGGCAGAAAGCAAAATCATATACAAAAAAATAAAAGCAAAAAGGGCTGGAGTCATGACTCGGGAGGTAGAGCACCTCCCTAGAAAATACAGGCCCTGAGTTAAAGCTACAGTGCTACAAAACCAAGCAACAGAACGTCATCTTGGGACTCAGGAAACATCATTAAGAATGGGTTGAACTTTGTAATGGACTGCAGTGAAACAAGGCAAAAATCAGTCCAGAAAGCACTGAGTTGCTTTAGCTCATGGCACAGATGGGCGTGGATGCGAAGACCCTGGCTCAGGCCTTGGCCTGAGTTCGTAGGATGAAGGAGCTGAAAGGCGGTGGGTCAGGCTTGCCTTGTCAGTTCACGGTACACACCTGTGTCATACTGATGGGGCGAAAACCATTTATGTTGTTCTTTCCTGTGAGAACATACCACACTTGTGTAGTACTTAGTGTGTCCCAGGTATTGATGAGAAGGCTGAACACATACACAGTGGGGTGTGTGTGTGTGTGTGTGCGATCCTCACGGGGTGTGTGTGTGTGTGTGCGCGATCCTCACGGGGTGTGTGTGTGTGTGTGTGCGTGCGTGTGTGTGCGATCCTCACGGGGTGTGTGTGTGTGTGTGTGATCCTCACGGTGTGTGTGTGTGTGTGCGTGTGTGTGTGATCCTCACGGGGTGTGTGTGTGTGTGTGTGCGCGCGATCCTCATGGTGTGTGTGTGTGTGTGTGTGTGTGTGCGATCCTCACGGGGTGTGTGTGTGTGTGCGCGATCCTCACGGGGTGTGTGTGTGTGTGTGATCCTCACGGTGTGTGTGTGTGTGCGATCCTCACAGGGTGTGTGTGTGTGATCCTCATGGTGTGTGTGTGTGTGTGTGTGTGATCCTCACAGTGTGTGTGTGTGTGTGTGTGTGTGCTATCCTCACGGGGTGTGTGTGTGTGATCCTCATGGTGTGTGTGTGTGTGAGCCTCACAAGTCACAGAGTGAGAATGTTTCTCGGTCTACAGGAGCCTGTGTAACTCACCCAGGGTCAGGTCTCTTGTCGGAACCAGGTATGAACCCAAGGCCAAGGCCATGCCGAGCTCTGCACGCCACCTCTGTAAGATCCCATCCCCCCTGCATCCTTCCTTCCTTTGAGGTCTACAGCATGTACAGTCTCTTCTCTTTCTGGTCAGATTCTTGTAGTTTGTCATCAACATGCAAGCCAGTTCCCCAAACTTGCAATTCCATCTAGCAAACTTTCTCACTCTTGGTGATGTTTGACCCCGATTCCACCCTTGCAATGGACAGGTGAGGCCTCCTCCGTCAGTGGGTAGAGACAGCTGTTAACCATAGACTGCTGAAGGAGTGGGAGGCGCTGCAAACGAGGAGGAGACCGAGGCGGCCTCTCGCTTGGTCTTACGCTCGTTTGACTTCATATTTTTAAGCTAAAGCAAGGCCCTGTCCCCTTCTGGATGATGTGGAAGATTAACATACGGAGCCTGCTGGCCTCTCCAGGTGAGCTCACAGCGTGTCTCAGTGAAGCGGTGTGGCGGAGCCACAGAGCCGTACGCGGCCAAACCGCGGCCTAGCTCTCACTTCATGTGTCTTCACCTTTCGAGTAGGGCAGTAACGGTTGCTAGTATTTCTAAGATCCCCTTCTGCCTCCCAGCAGCGCTTCCACAACCAACAGGTTGTGTACGTGGAGCACCTGCGATGCCAGGCTTCGGGCACATTTCACTTGGTGACTTATTTCATGGCATGCCTGCTGGCTTTTCCCGGCCTACCGCTGTAAACAACGTGATTCTACAGAGCGTTTCTGTTCTCCTGCTTACCCTCAATAGGTCTCACTCTGCTCTCTACCCGTTCTTCCAATCAATCTTCCCTGACCCTACTTACCCTATCATTAAAGTCATGTCCTCAATGTGAAACAAGTTGGGCAGAAGCAACACGGCAGTGAACGCCTTGCTAGCTCTACATTTTCCTTGCCTCGCCGGGGTCCTAGGAGACCTTGGAGTGGATGGGCTAGAGAGGGTGCAAAGGGGAAAGCAGTCTTCAGGAAACTGCTTCTAGACAGTGTCCAACTTCTATAAAATGACTTGTTTTTAGTGCTGATTTCTCTAAGATGAAAGGCAAGGAGCTTGCTTTCCTGCTCTAGGTGGCCACACGCTTTTTGTTGGAGTTTCTCTAGGACTTACTGAAGTTTTTACTGCTCCAAGGTTCAGTCTGTGAGCACAGCTGAGAGGTGAGGGGGCAGGAGAAACATGGAGAACTCCCTGTAGGAAATCCTGCATAATGCTAACATGCAGATTGTTCAGTGGGTAGGCCTGAAGCATTTTTAACAAGTAGTCAGGAAGAAGGACATCATATGGGTCAAATGCTGGTTAAAAATTACTCCGTTTTACTTTGCTCTCTGAGGTGAGAAGTTTTTATCTGGCTCTTTTCCCACGGATAAAACTAAGAGCATTTACACGTCTTGCAACTAGAATAAGAGAGGATCGGCTGAGGCTGGAGTGGTGTGGCGGATGGAAGTCTTGGCTTCCTGGTTCTGTGTAATGGGTGCTGATCAGTAGTCATCAAGAGACAAGGCCCTAAGACACTGTCCGAGAGAATTTCTATTCCCAGTCTGTGAGAATGTTCAAGTTCTAGCTAGATTAGGCTGATTTGGACACGGTAGTTCCTTGATGGCTAGAAGTAGTCACATTTGCTGTGATCATGAAAACCAGGGGTCCAACAGCGTCCTGAAGACACCCGTGAGCCCCAGGCTGCTCTTCCCAAACCAGCTTCAGTTCAGATGGCCGGCTTGCTCGACCATGTATATTACAGGGGTGCTCTAACCTCCATGGTGTGGCTTAGAAGGGCCTGGCCCTCCAGCTTATGATCTGCTTTCACCCTCCTCTGTTGAGGGGTCTGGAGCTTCCAATCAGCATGGATATAAACCTCCTCATTTGAAAGGAAACGGCCAGACCCCAGCCTCACCCGTGGTTTGCGTAGGTTGCTCTAATGGAGACTGAGCATATGTTCAGGTGTGATGACTCTTGCTTTCATAGTCTTCAAAAAGCAGAAGTCAGATTTTTATCCATGCGCATTTCCTCTACACAGGAAGCTTGTTCCGTGACTGAAGTGATAGCATAGCGGTTGCTGGGTGGGGGGACATGTTCTGCTGACTTTTTGCTTGCTAATAATCCCAAGTTATTCTAGGATCAAGATCAAGCAGAGAATTAACCATTTAGCCACAAGATCAAATCTGGGTTTAGGTTAAATACTCTCTTAGCTTTCCCATAATGCAGTACTAAATGCTATTGTTTGTGTGAGTGTTCACTTGAGGCAATGCTAACGTGCTTTGTGGTGATTGGCACACTCAGACTCACACCTACCTCGGTGCTGTGTTTGGAACCGACGCTGCCAGCCTGTGACCCGTTGCAGAGGTGAGGCTGGCTCGAGCCCCAGCTCCGTTCAGTCCACCCCTGCTCACAGGTGCGCCTGAACACCAGGGCCTCTGTCCGTCCACCCCTGCTCACGGTGTGCACCTGAACACCAGGGCCTCCGTCCGTCCACCCCTGCTCACGGGTGGACTGAACACCAGGGCCTCCATCAGTCCACCCCTGCTCACGGGTGGACTGAACACCAGGGCCTCCATCAGTCCACCCCTGCTCACGGGTGCGCCTGAACACCAGGGCCTCCGTCCGTCCACCCCTGCTCACGGGTGCGCCTGAACACCAGGGCCTCCGTCCGTCCACCCCTGCTCACGGGTGCGCCTGAACACCAGGGCCTCCGTCCATCCACCCCTGCTCACGGGTGGACTGAACACCAGGGCCTCCGTCCGTCCACCCCTGCTCACGGGTGGACTGAACACCAGGGCCTCCGTCAGTCCACCCCTGCTCACGGGTGGACTGAACACCACGGCCTCCGTCAATCCACCCCTGCTCACGGTGTGCCTGAACACCAGGGCTGCCAGCATGGGGCCGGCTCTTCTGCCAGCTCACTTA
>NW_012267239.1:11798659-11834476 GCF_000151885.1 Dipodomys ordii | reverse complement strand
GACTCTGTGCCTGACCCACGGACTCTGTGCCTGACTTACGGACTCTGTGCCTGACCCACGGACTCTGCGCCTGACCCACGGACTCTGCGCCTGACCCACGGACTCTGCGCCTGACCTACGGACTCTGTGCCTGACCTACGGACTCTGCGCCTGACCCACGGACTCTGCGCCTGACTTATGAAAATAACTTCTGTGTGCTTCACTTTTTTTTTTTTTGGTCGGTCATGGGGCCCGAACTCTGGGCCTGGGCGCTGTCCCTCAGCTCTTCAGCTCAAGGCTAGTGCTCTACCACTTGAGCCACAGTGCTACTTCCAGTTTTCTCGTGATTTATTGGACATAAGAGTCTCCTGCCCGGGCTGGCTTTTAACCGTGATCCTCAGATCTCAGCCTCCTGAATAGCTAGGATTACAAGCGTAAGCCACCAGCACCTGGCTCATGTACTTTATCTTTATTATAACATTAAAATTTAAATTAAAAAGACTTGAATATGAAGCTAATCTCACTCATTTTTTAATAGGAAAGAAAAAAGATTTAGTGTGGATTTCTGAAAGAAGTGTGACTTACCAAAGCTGATGGAGAACACACAGTTTATCCTTAGCATAAAAATCCCCAGCGTGGTTTGGGGTAAATTTGCAAACTATAAATGTACCTGAATACAGCACATTTGTTCTGTATCATCAGCCCCGATTTGTGCTTTTAAAATGGCTTTATTAACAAAGGTGTAGTACTTGTTTTGTTTTTAATAGGGACGCCTCCCCCATCCTTTACCCTTCTGGAAAAGGTTCACAGCACAGTAAGATATGTCATTGCAGAATAATATCAGCATTGGTGTTAGCATGAGTGTGCTTCACAGTTCATATGTTCTGGTCATGTTTCCCTTCACTTACCTTTGCCTGCTTTTCAACAGCCGGACCAGAGCCCTACGGAGCTGGACGACAGGACTCCAGGCAGACTCCAGGCTGTCTGGCCCCCGCCCAGGACAAAGGACACAGAAGAGAAAGTGGGACTGAAGTATACGGAAGCAGGTAATGTGGATGGAAGCCAGGCACCCGGGAACCAGTCTCTTCCTGCGGTGGCCTCAACATGCAGAACTTGGGGTTTTGTTTCCTTATAAAATGTGATGCCGAAGGCCTCTTGTCATTTAGGTTTGCTGCTAGCCGATCTCTTGGGGGAGAAAGGCAACTGTGGGGGGATGAATGAAAGGGAGCATGTGTGTCAAGCAGGGAGCCTTTGGGGAATGATTGGAGCAGGTGGATTACAAATTCCCCAGGAAGCAGGTGGTTGGAGCTCATACAGTGTGCAAGCTGGTTGTGTTGCTGGAAGAGGCAGTGCGTGTGCTTCTGCAGAGCTGTAATCTGAGGTGTGCTGTTTGCCTCTGAGTAATGCTTCCAAGATAAAGGAGCCTTGTGCAGCGTGAACGTACAGATGGCCTATCAGTTACTTGCTTACTTTTGTGAGACAAAGCTTCGTTTAATGCATGTCCAATTTTAGAGCAATCGGACTCACTGGAAAACTTCCCAGGAGTTTTAGTTGAATCTGTTTAAATGGAATAGGACTCCAGACATTTTTAGTCTTTTAAGTCAAGATTCACATGAAACTGAACATCACTGTAGAATTAGAGATAGACATGGTTTAAGTGTGTGTGTGTGTGTGTGTGTGTGTGTGTCTATATGTCTGTCTGTGGTCTGTGTGTTTGTGTGTCTGGCAAAATCTCTTTCACAAAATCTCTTACCACATTCTTCCAAATATCTTTCTGGTATTTGGGCATTAGCTATTCCGTGAATCTAGGTACTAGCAGAACCTACAAAACAGCAGACACTTGAAGAGGTCTTTACTCTGCTACTTCCTTGTCTGTTTAAAATCTGTACTTAATAAGGTGGGAAACAAATTTATACAGGTCCCTTTGCTGAGTTTTCACTTAACTGAATTCTTATGACAGGAGGAAAAATTGGAGTGATAACACATCTGGACAGACTTGTCAAATACAGCGCTGACTTCTGTTGAGGTCCCAGCCAGCATTTAGAAGGGAAACTGATAATCTTCTAAAAGGGAGCCATTTACGATCCTTCCTTTGTCCCTTGGGCCAAAGAGACTTTGCAAATCCACGTTCCATTCTCCATGAAAAAAGATGCCATTCCTGACCTACCTCAGGCCGTGGGCTAAGCACCACATGTGTCACAAGTTTGTGTGGTTTTTTCCTATTTCTCCTTTGCCAGTTCCTTCCAGAGAGCCTTCCCTCAGCCCCCACACCATGCATGGCTTATCTTTTGTTGGTTGTCATGGGTAGGCATGTGTATTAAGACCAATTTATATAGTTGTCGAAAATACTTATTTTTGTAGGTAGATCAAAGTGTGTGTGCTTCTGTAGGTTTTGGTGCGATATTACATTTTCCCCATGGTTGAGAACAATCCCGTTGGCAGGTGATATTTTCTACCTTGTAGGTACACAGTTACACTCTTGCAGCTGACCCCGACACACGACCTCGCAGCATTTCATTCTCCTGTAGAGCATGGACAGTCTCATGTGCTAATGGCTACATGCAAAGCTGCTTCACTGTTTCTGTGCTTATGCAAGTTCCAAAACTGGAATGCCTCCTACCAGCACTGAGCTGCCCTCTAGATTTCCTTTCCATCGTCTGGCGCGGTGTGAGTGGTTGAATGAACCGATGAAAATGGAAGACAGTGAGCCCAGAATCCCCAGGCCCTCGCTCCCCATGTCTACTACACACTTTAGAACAGTGGCAGTCTTCTTTATAAAATGGGCCGTGCCAGCGTGAAGGAAATTAACGTTGTAAGACCTTTCGTGGCTCTGCTATTTGTAATACCCCATGGTATTTACCCCTCACAGTTGCTAAGTCTTTGTTTTCTGTCCTGTCACCTGATTTACCTGGGCTGTGTTTCCTCAGGCTTCTTTGATAGACTTGTGTTCTTAGAACTACTCCAGGTCTTACATGAGGGGAGAAGGAAGAGGGGAAGGGCTAAGGATGACAGTTGTGTAGGGAAGTCTCGGAGAGCACTGTTGCACAGTGAGGCGAGGTGGGCTGGTCAGGGCCAGGAAAGGTGGCCCGGCACCCTGGCAGCCTCCCGCAGGGGCCGTGGTGCTGCGTGTTGGGCACGCACTTGCTTGGGAGCTTCTTGAATACCCGCTTATCTGCTGGTATACTTTGAGAGAGGGGTTTCTGCAGAAGAATTAGACATGTGTGCCTGCAGGAGAGTAACTTTGGATCCACTCTATGCCTGTCCTGTCATTCACTGGTGATTTTGAGAGAATTTACTTTGTTGTTGTTGGTGGTGGTCGTGGAGCTTGAACTCTGGGCCTGAGTGCTGTCCCTGAGCTCTTCAGCTCAAGGTGAGCGCTCTACCACTTGGACCACAGCGCCACTTCTGGTTTTCTAGTGGTTAATTGGAGATAAGAGTCTCACGGACTTTCCTGCCTGGGCTGGCTTTGAACCGTGATCCTCAGATCCCAGCCCCCTGGGTAGCCAGGATGACAGGTGTGAGCCACTGGCGCCTGGCAAGAGTTAACTTTTCCCCTGTACTTTCCCTAGGCTCCATTGTTCAGTGAACTGAAGGCTAGTTTTCTGTGGAGCACATTTGTGGCGTCTCCATCGCCCTCCCTGACTGTGGGGAAACGGACAACACTTAGCTCTCTGCAGGGAGCACAGACAGAAACTAGGTCCGTGATAGTTCAAGGTAGCCAAAGTCTTATGCCTTTACCTTTTTAGTGTATTTCTTTTCCTAGGGTTTATTTTCATTAATCTACTGATACAAGAGATTAAGATTCAGTCACCGAGCCATACGTCTAACTCTGCTCTTTACTCATTTTTGTTGTTGTTTTGAGATAGGGTTTCACGTCTTGCCCAGGCTTACGTGTAGATTGAGATCCACCTGTTTTAGGCTTCCTGTGGCTGCTGCAATGACGAATGCCCGCCACCACACCCAGTTTCCCTCCATTAAGCCACAGTCCTCACAATCTCAGCCTTCCACGCAGCCTGGCACATGCCAGACTTAAGCTGCTGAACCAACTGTGGGCTGAGCGGAGGTCTTGTGAGCTTTTGGCTGTACTGATCTTGTTTTTATCTTCCCAAGTAGCTAAGATTATAAGCCTGAGCTCCTGTTTTTTACTTTATTTTTGGTAGTGCTGTGGTTTGATCTCAGGGCCTCATACTTGTTAGGCAGGTGCTTTACCTCCCGAGTCACACCCAAGGCCTTTTTTGTTACAGTATTTTTTGGGGGATACATTTTTATTTTTTGCCTGGGGCAGGCCTCAGGTGGCAATTCTGTTTATGACTCCTATGGGTTAGAGGCATGCAATACCACTTTCAACTTATTACAATGGGACCTCCCTAACATTTGCTCAGGCTGGCCTAGAACCACGGTCCTCCTGATCTCCTCCTTCACACATGGGATTTCATGAGTGCGCTCCCATGCTAGGCCTCTGCATCCCTGGAGTGCTCTCAGAGTCTGTGCTGGTGATAACGCGTAGTCCTGGGTGGAGCTGGGAAAACAGTGGTGTTTTCACGCTGAGGCCAGCCCTGCCCACACCTCACCCAGTCTGTACATTGCCCTCAGCCACCTTGGCTTTGCCGCGGCTTCAGTTCTCAGAACTTTAAGAGGTCACCTTGCACTACAGGGAACTGTTGCTAAGGGCAAGAAGTACAGGAGCCAGCGGGAGGGGCTGTCCCTTTAAAACTGAGTCCTCCTTGCTAACCACAATTGCTGGTGCCACTGCCAAGTGTGCTCTCCCCCGGCCGCCCCTGACACCGTGACCAGCTCCTGCAGTGTGCAAAGACATTTCAGCTACATGCCATTTAGACAGCCATTTACAGCTAAAGCCCTTGGCTCTGGCACCCTGAGTTCCCAGCCCGCCATTCGCGGCACCCTGACTGCCAGTCTCCAGGTCCTGAGGGTGGGTGAGGCGCTGGTTGGGAGAACCCAGGTTCCCACAGAGCTGCCCCTCGGAGGATGCCGAGTGTGCTTCGGTATGTGACTTGAACACTGACAGTAAAAGTGAAACATTTAGATATTACATACTGCTCAGTCTCCTTTTAATGGTTTTATTGTAAAAATACTGTATAGAGGGGTTACAGTTACATGAGTAAGGAATGAGTACGTTTCCTATCGAACATCGTTGCCTCCTCCATTGTTTTTCCCCTACCATCCCTACCCGCCCTACCTCCCCAACCCCTCCCCCCCAATTGTAAAGTTCGTTTTAACATAGCATCTTGTACATCTCATTGTTACAATGGTTCATCCTATATCCTTATTTCAGCATTTTGTTATTTCCCTTCCCCTCCCCAAATTAGAAAAATGTATATACAAGATGCAGGGCACCAGAATCAAATACAGTGAAAACAGGGGTTATACCATGGGGGAAGAACATACAAAAGAAACAGAAAACTCACATGGTACATTATAAGTACGTTAGAAATTATGTGGTCATATGTACATAGCTTTTGACCTTTTCTGTTTGTCCTAGACTTAAGGGAAACCATGGAATCTATGTTTCTTTGGGCCTGGCTTACTTCACGTAATATAATTTTTTCCAAGTCTTTCCCTTTCCTAACAAATGAGGTGATGTCATTTTTTTCTGATGGAGGCATACAATTCCATTGTGTATATATACCACATTTTCTTGATCCATTCATCTACTAAGGGGCATCTGGGTTGGTTCCATATCTTAGCTATGGTAAATAAGGCTGCAATAAACATGGTTGTGCTGGTAGCTTTGGTATGGCCTTGTTTGTGATCACTTGGGTAAATGCCTCAAAGTGGGATTGCTGGGTCATAGGGGAGCTCTATGTGGAGTCTTTTGAGGAACCTCCATACTACTTTCCAAAGTGGTTGAACAAATTTACACTCCCACCAACAATGCAGTAGGGTTCCCTTCTGTCCACATCCCCTCCAGCATCTGTTGTTATTAGATTTCTTGATTATAGCCATTCTAACTGGGGTGAGGTGGAATCTCAATGTTGTCTTGATTTGCATTTCTTTTTTTTTTTTGTCAGTCATGGGGCTTGAACTCTGGGCCTGGGGGCTGTCCCTCAGCTCTTCAGCTCAAGGCTAGCGCTCTACCACTTGAGCAACAGCACCACTTCCAGCTTTTTCTGTTTATGTGGTGCTGAGGAATCGAACCCAGGGCCTTGTGCATGCAAGGCAAGCACTCTACCACTGAGCCACATTTCCAGCCCCTGCATTTCTTTTATGGCTAGAGAAGTTGAGCATTTCTTCATGTATCCATTGGCCATTCTTATTTCCTCTTCAGAGAAGTTTCTCTTTCAGTCTTTAGCCCACTTATTTATTGGGCAGTTGTTTCTTTGAGGATTTGTTGTTGAGGGATTTAGTTTTTTGAGTTCTAAGCATATTTTAGATATGAGATCCTTGTCCGTTGTATGGCTAGTGAAGATGGTCTCTCAATTTGTAGGCTTTCTATTGATCTTGCTTGCTATGTCCTTTGCCATGCAGAAACTGCAGTTTCATGCAATCCCATTTGTCCAACATTTCTTTGACCGAAAGAATCGGTCTCTTAAATGGCTTTTTTTTTTAATGGCAGTACTGGGGCTTGAACTCAGAGTCTGGGCACTGTCTGTTTGCTTTTTGCTCAAGGTTAGAACTCTACCACTGGAGCCACAATTCCTCCTTCAGCCTTATGGTGGGTAATTGGAGATGAGCGTATCACCGACTTTCCTGCCTGTGTTGCTGTGAACTGCAATCCTCAGATCTGCCTGTTGGGTAACTGGAATTATAGGCATGAGCCATTTATTTTAAAAATGACTTAAAATAGTTGCCGGTACTGAGATTGAATTTAGGAGTTCACATTTTCTAAATGACATTTACTAAATATTATCAGTAGTGATTTTGAGTTTTAAATTATACATAATAAAATATCTTTGCTCACAAATCCATTTTTATTATAAGTAGTTGGGATAAAATACTACTGATAGACTTACTGTACATTCAGATATATGCTGTGTTAAAGCGTTCTGATGCATATTACCAAGTTACTTGCTGAATAGCTTTATGTAAAAATTAATACTTTTCATAATTATTAAATATCTTCTGTTTTTATCATGTGTTTTTAATTTTACTTATTGTGTTTTCTGTAGTATTTTAAATGTTTATATCCTTTTATTGTAGAATTTTATGAGGTGATTTTCCTTTGGGTTTTTACTACTCCAAATTCACCTTTTCCTTTCTTTTTTCTTCCTTTCTTCCTCTCCTCACCACTTTTTTCCTTCCCTCCTTCCCTTCCCTTATTTCCTTCCTCCTTCCTTTCCTCTCTCCTTTTCCTCTCCTCTCTGCCCTCTACCCTTGCTTTTCTCTTGTGGTACTGAGGATAAAAGCCAAGGCTTTGTGCTTGCTAAGTAATCAGGCTATCACTGAGCCACATCTATAGCCCTCAAATTTCTTTTTTTTTTTAAAAGAGTACATTTCCTTTTCTATATTTATTTTTTGGGTCCGGTCGTGGGGCCTGAACTCTGGGCCTGGGCACTGTCCCTCAGCTCCTCAGCTCTTCAGCGCTCTACCACTTGAGCCACAGCCCACTTCCGGCTTTTTCTTTTTGCTTATATGGTGCTGAGGAATCGAACTCAGGGCCTCATGCAAGCAAAGCAAGCGCTCTACCACTGAGCCACCTTCCCAGCCCCGCCCTCAAATTTCTTAAATGAGTGCTTTCCACTCTTTCTGTCTCTCCCTCCATTTCATTCTAAAATTATAATTAAAGGTGTATAATCTGAATTTCCAATATCAGATAACTTTTTTTCAATTGAGAGTTAATTTTACAGCAGGCTTTGCATAGGTCTTTCTCTCTCTCTTGGATATCTGTGTGTGTGTGTGTGTGTGTGTGTGTGTGTGGATGTGCATGTGTGCATGTGTGTGGGTTCATGTATGTGTGCATACACATGATGTCAGTATCGTCAACACTACATCATTGAAGGGCACCTGGGTAGGTGGTGGTTCAAGTACTATCTCCTTGGATGTTTAATTGGAATTTTATTACCTTGTAAATGAAGGTGAGGTACGTTAGTATCTCTACCCAGGAACATATTGTATAAAATGACTTAGTTTGTTTTATGACTTAGAATAAATTGCGTATCTAATATATGCAAATAAAATTTATAGGTGTATATGAATGTATTTTGCATTTTTCTGGGTGTAATAACTGGAATGTCTTTTTAAAATATAAATACTATGACTTTGTTTCCTTCTTCTAACTGTGCAAAGTGTTTGTGAGAACCTGATGCCAGTGTAAGTCTTCCTCCCAAAGCCAAGGCTTCCCCAAGGCCAGGCATGTTGGGACTGACTGACATCAGGGAAGCCTTCCCTGACTTTTACTGGGGTGAGGGATTTTTCTTATTTTGAGACTCCTTTAAAAGCCCAGGGATACCAGCAGGCCATCGAAGAGCACACTGCAGTGGGTGTAGCTTTTGCTTCTGACTTCTTCCTGCACCCCATGGCCATCTGTTCCCGCCCCAGGTTCCCGCGTTTCCCACTCACTTCCTGATCTGGTCTTTGAGGAACTGCCTGGAGTTTCTCTTAGCATGTGTGTCTCCACATCCTGAGATGACTGGGGGGCATGCTTGTGTAGCGGTCAGCGACTTCCTTACCCCTTGCAAAGGGAATAAGAAGTGTGAAGAAGAAAATGCACTCCTGTTTTCTTTTTTTTTTCTTCATTTTTTTTATTGTACAGAGGGGGTTACAATTACATGGGCAAGATAATGAGTACATTTCTTATCAAGCATTGTAGCCTCCTCCTTTGTTTCCCCTTCCCACCCGTTCTCATCTTCCCCCACACACACCCCCTCCACCAAGTTGTAAAGTTTGTTTTTCGACATACGACTTATACGTCTCATTGTTGCAATGAGTCCACCTGTATCCCTATTTAAACGAATTGTTTTTCCCCTTTCCCTCCACAAATTATACCTACATCAAATACAGTGAAAGCAGGGGTTGTACCGTGGGGGAGGGACGTACAAATCAACAAAGAAATCATCTTATAGATGTGTTAGAAAAAAATGTGGAACGCTTCACAAATTTGCTCCTTGCGCAGGGGCCATGCCGATCTTCTCTGTATCGTTCCAATTTTAGTATATGTGCGGCCGAAGCAAGCACAGCACTCCTGTTTCTGAAAGGAACTGTGCAGTTTGGTTTCCTCCAAGTATGTAGAAAAGCTTTCTGTTCACTTTAGCAGCTCAGAGCCGGCCTGAGGGCACTCTATGCCCTGGTCAGCAGAGGAGGAGAAAAGAGAGCTTAGTGCGGGGTATTGTGGTCACTGTGAGCAAGCTAGCGAAGCAGGGAGTGTCTCAGAAGTGTTCCTGTTGCGATTCTGTGGACAGCCCGTCCCTCAGCTAAGTACAGGCCGGCCCTCTGTGTGGCTTGTTTCTAGTTTGGCTTTGCTTCATTACAAAGTGATTGAACTGTTAGTCATCCTTCCTCCTTCTTGGTGAGTACACGCCCTTGCTTTGCCAGCCAAGGAGAGCTATAAAATCTTGGACTATTTTATTGGCCCAGTGTAGTTTTTCATTTCTCCATTCACAGCTAACGCACTGTGATCGCCGTGAATGGGTAGACGTGTCAAGTCTCATGTCCACATCCGTTACCCACGTGTCTTTCCCAGGGGCACGTGTGCTAGGCTGCGTCCAGTGCACAGCATGACTGTGTCAGCACAGCAGCTGGAGGCTGCACAGGAAGGAGCAGACAGCCGCCACACTGGGGGGAAGGGAAGGGAAGTTGGGGCAGGCAGTGCTGAGCCTCCCCGACTGTACACCGGGGCCTGTCCCCACCATCAACGGGCGCTGGACAGTCCCGGAGCGGGACCGGGCCTCGGGGCTCAGGCACTGTGCTCAAGGAATATTACCAAGGGGTTCTGCTCAAAGGGGAGCCAAAGCAACAGAGTCAAATGCAGAATCTCAAATTTTAGAATATTAAAAGCCAAGCTGGAAAGAACTTTGGAGAACGTGGGTTTAGATCTCTCTAGTGGCAGAGCCAGGGCTGGAGCCTGGGTCTTCTGACTAGGTCTGCGTGTTTATTTGTGCCTCCTGTAGAGTATACACTCCTTGTCTCTCAGCCCAATCCTAACACCTCAACCTCCTTCCGAATGTTCCACTCAGCCTGACTCATGAAGATAGGTTTAATTTTCATGAAGGAAACAGTCTGGATGTTTCTAGAAACCCACCTGTCATCGCTGCCCACACTGTAGGTGGTGAAGTCAACACCCCCTATGTTCTTAGGGGGGTTCTGTGAACAGTCTTACATAGTTTTTTGTGCACAGGCACACACAGATAAACTTTCCACTTAACTAGGGTGATACTGGAAAAACTTCAATGAGATTGTCCTTTTCTAAAGTGTTGGAGACATTTTTTTTGTCCGTAAAGATAGAACTTTTTGTTATTTCCCTTCCCCTCCCCAAATTATAAAAAAGGTATATACAAGATGCAGGGCACCGACATCAAATACAGTGAAAACGGGTTACACCGTGGGGGAAATAACAAAACGCTGAAACAAGGATTAAAAAAAAAGATAGAACTTTTTCATTCTCCTGCATTCTCTCAGTGGCTGTATAGGTTTCAGTACAGCAGTTAATGTCTTATCAGGGAAGCTTCTCACCACTTAGAACCTTTCACCATTGCTCGAGAGTTCTGAAGAGCTGCTTTCCTGTGTGTCTTAGATGCTCCTGTGAGCTCACTGATAGTTTGGAAGTGGAATGGCTGCAGTCTGGCTCACATTCATATATACCAAGCCTTGCACATCACCGAGCTAAGGGCTGAAATGCATACATCAGGTTTTAGTTTGTGTCTTTTTGATACAAGCAGGGTTTGGCATCTTTCATGTGTTTATTGACCCTTTGGCCTTCTTCTTTGATGACTTGCTTGCTGGAATTTTCTCCTTTTAAGTAGATTATTAGTCTTGTTTCTCCCTAGTTTAAAAGACCTTCGTTTGCACCAGGGAAGGGAGTCCAGTGATGGTCGTGTACATTGTACCCCAGTTGCCAGCTTGTAATGTCTTCTGCTTCATCATGTCTTTTATTGTGAGGAAGTATTTTCTTTTGGGTTGGTGGTGGGCCTGTGTACTGTTGCTGAGCTTTTTCGTTCACTGCGAGCACTCTACCGTGTTGAGCCACAGCTCCACTTCCGGTGGGAAGATAAGAGTCTCATGACTTTCCTGCCCAGGATGGCTTTGAACCATGACCCTCAGATCTCAGCCTTTTGAGTAGCTAGGGTCACAGATGTGAGTCACCAGCACCTGGCTGACAAAGTTTTTTTTTGTTTTGTTTTTTGGTCAGTCGTGAGGCTTGAACTCTGGGTTTGGGCGCTGTCCCTGCACTCTTCAGCTCAAGGCGAGCGCTCTACCACTTGAGCTACAGTGCCACTTCTGGTTTTCTAGTGCTTTATTGGAGAGAGTGCTTTATTCCTGCCCGGGCTGGCTTTGAACCGTGGTCCTCAGATCTCAGCCTCCTGAATAGCTAGGATTACGGGTGTGAGCCACCGGTGCTTGGCTGACAAAGTTATATATAGACTAATCTTTCAGGTTTGTTGTTGGAATTCATAGTTTTAAGGATGCCTTCTCTGACATAAAGTTGAACTACACACACACACACACACACACACACACACACACACACACACATTAACTAATGTACATATGTCGGATGTTTACTCCATTGAGTGTTTGTGGTTTAGATGGGGTGTGTCAAGAGTGTCCGTGGGCTGCTGACTGGGGTTTGGGTCGTGGGATCCAGTTTTAAGCTTCAGCAACTGCTGGCTATGTGACGCTGACAAATTGGTAACATTTTTTGTACTTCAGATTCTTTACTTTTGCTTCAGATTCTTTTCTTTTCATGTTCAGTGAGGTACTGCATTTAAAGAGCTTTCCAGTGTTGGCTCATTTTGAAATCAAAATTGTTATTTTGTGCAAGCGGATGCCCACCTGCCGGGGTCCCTTCTAACAACCACTAAGAGTGCCACTCAGCTCTGAGATAAATTCCTTTCAGATGTGGCTTTTTAAGCCCTGTGTTATTTTTCTACTTCACCTCTCTTTAATATAAAATGTAAAGATCTTCTAGTTCCAGGTGACGGACACCATTGAGATGTTGTCTGAGATTCGGCTGGGTTTGGAGGGGACTTACCGTGTTGCTTCCCCATCCAGAAGCAGAGCTGCGCCCTCGGCTGCTCAGGACTGACTTCTCGCTGTTTGTAAGCTGATGGGGTTTTCATGGTTAAGCTTTTGTGCCTTTAACTTTATTTCTGGGTGTTTGCTTATACACAGGATTTTTCTCTAATGAGGGAGAGAGGGAAGAGGGAAGGTGAATCTGATTGAGGCACAGAGGCATGTGTGGAACAGCGTGGTGAGATCCTCTGACGGGGTGGCGGGGGGTGAGGCGGGCCCTGTGGAGCGTGGGTGCCCGTGCAGGGGGGGGTGGCAGGTGGCGGGGGGTGAGGCGGGCCCTGTGGAGCGTGCGTGCCCGTGCAGGGAGGGGGTGGCAGGTGGCGGGGGGTGAGGCGGGCCCTGTGGAGCGTGCGTGCCCGTGCAGGGAGGGGTGGCAGGTGGCGGGGGGTGAGGCGGGCCCTGTGGGAGCGTGCGTGCCCGTGCAGGGAGGGGGTGGCCAGGTGAGGCGGCTGGGCATGCTCACCGTACGTTGTGAGCGTACCCGTGCGGAAATGGGAACTGGCCAGTGAAGGTTGTTGAGATGGTTTGTGAAGAGGGGGAGGGGAGGCAAAGTCTGGCCGAGGAGCGTGGCCTGCCTGCGTGGACAGCGGAACCGAACCCCCTGTGTGAGTAGCTGGCACTAACAAAATGTGGGGGGAATGAATACGTTCAAGTAACTGTGTTTACATAAGTGTAGCACCCCAAATAGTATTCCTCTGATTATTTTTCCATTCAGTGCTGTTAACATCACAGAGCTATTGATTTTCTTGTTTTTACTCTGATGTTACACTCCTGTTCTCGTAGTCTGTGTTGAGAGCGTCATGTTTTTTAGGTAGACAGAGCATAACACTTTTGTGGGCTTGAACTCAGGGCCTCGCTCTTTTTGCTCAAGGCTAGCATTCTGCCACTTTGAGGGACCCACTTTGGTTTCCTGGTGGTTTTATTGGAGATAAGAGTCTCATGGACGTTCCTGCTTGGGCTGGCTTTGAACCGCGATCCTCAGATCTCAGCTAAGATTACAGGCGTGAGCCACTGGCTCCTGGCAACTTATTTTTAATGGAAGGAAGCATACATGGCACAAAAATGACCACCTTGGTAGTTATGTTTGAAGATGAAACAAAACTTACCATTTTAACCATTTTTAACTATATTCAGTTCAGTAGGATTAGTTTAGATATTTTGTATAAGTGAAGTTGTGCGCATGGTTAAAAGCTTTGTAGAAGTGAAATCACATGTATGATTAGGCACTTCATGTGAGTGAAACTATACAGTGTTTGTTTGGTTATCTTTAGTGAACACCTCATTACACTTAGCCGAAGTGTTACATGGATAGTGTTACACAGATGAACCCTGACACTACGAACCAAAGTTTATCTGTGCCGTAGCATCTGACAGGGGCTCCTTTCCTTTAAAGTTAAGAAATTGTCTCTTGAATATGTCTTATCACATTTTGTCTATCCATTCATCTGAACAAGTAGCTCTTTAAAATCATGCTTTCAGAAGAAGAATTTCTGGGTCATATGGTCATTTTAAGAACCTCCACACTGCTTCTCATGACAGCTGTGTTTTGTTGTTGTTGTTGTTGGTGGTGGTGGGTCTTGAACTCTGGGCCAGGGCTCTGTCCCTCAGCTCTTTAGCTCAAGGCAAGGGCTCTACCACTTGAGCCACTTCCGGTTTTCTGGTGGTTAATCAGAGATAAGAGTCTCATGAACATTCCTGCCCGGGCTGGCTTTGAACTGTGATCCTTAGATCTCAGTCTCCTGAGTAGCTAGGATGACAGGTGTGAGTCACCAGCACCTGGTGACAGCTATATAATTAACATTCCTGTTGACATGAAGAAGCCCCTATTTCTCCACATCCTGGACATCACTGACTTCTGTTTCCCAGTCTCTGTCTTCTTGTGTGTGGAGCAGTTATGGTTTGATTTGAGTTCTCTAATCTTTAAGGTACTGCTCACCTCCCTCTGTGCCTGTTGGCCATGCATTTATTTTGAAGGGAATGTTCATTCATTGCCTCTGCCTATTTGTGAATTCGATTGTTAATATTGGAAAAATAAGATGCACTACTGGCTAGGACTTTGAAAACAAAGCAGAAAAGGTGACTAGCAAACATCTTCTTGTTATTCTTTCAAATAGTTTCCAGTTTTGAGATTATATTGGATGGAGATTTTTTTTTCCAATTATCATTCTTCTAGACCTAGGTTCCTGTTAAAAGGTAATTTGCCTTTTCTGCAATAGGAGTATACCTATCAAGGTGACTTTCAGTACATTTGGTTTCTTGAATTTGATCAGTGGTGTGTATTTTAGATTTATTCATGTGGGGCCAGCGCTACTTTCTTGAATTGTTGGTTCTGTGTGATCCTGATGAAGTGCTGAATTCGATTTCATGGTTGTTCCAGTCATCTTGAATAATGAGAAGTCTTCTCCAAAATAATCAGCCTTGTACATTCAAGATAAAGAAAACTACCTAGATTTTTTTTTGTATTTTAAATAACAAAGTATAAAATGATCCTGATAGAGAACTAAATTTGTTAAAATAGAATCTGCTAAGTGATTTTCAGGTCTGTCCTCTGAGCCATCGCTAACCTGGAGACCCTTCAGTGTACCACTGTCCGGGATAGGTGGCAGTGAACTCTGATAGAAAGCTACGTGGCAGGGCCAGGATGACTCCTAGGGGATTTTATTGACTTTGTTAGAACACCTACTCTTACCTGTGCTGTACTGTGAGAAGCCACAGGTAAGTGGCCCTGACATCAGAGTTGAGATTCTTCTAGATCAGATCTAACTCTTGTTTAGAAACGCCTTGATTCATTGATGGCTGTGCACTCATTCATACGGCAGGTATTTACTGAGCACCTGCTGTGCACTGGCAAGGGTGCTGGGTGCTTGATTCATTGATGGCTGTGCACTCATTCATACGGCAGGTATTTACTGAGCACCTGCTGTGCACTGGCAAGGGTGCTTGGAACGCAGAGGTGCCCGCTGCGTAGGTTCCTTTCCCTTCTTCTTTTCTGACTGAGGTGTGGGTAGATAGGTGACAGAAGGTAGAGTAGGAGAGGGCAATATGTGTCCAGTAAGTGCAGTGAGGCGTTCTAGGTGCTCTTGTAGAAGCGTGTGAGCATGCAGCTGAACTCAAAGGAGACCGCGCTCAGCAGCCACCTTGGAGGTCTGGGCAAAGCAGACGGGCAAGGCAGAGCATGCTCCTGTTCACGGGGAGGAAGGACAAGAGGGCTTGCTTGTGGTTATATGAGGACCAGGGTGATGGCGTGCACACAGGGTGGGCCCTAGACTCGGGAGGGGCCGGGCCTGGAGAGAGACAGCCTTCCCTGCTGGAGAAGACAGGGACTAACAGGGGAACAGAGCCAGGAGGTGTCTGGTGGCATGGCAGATTATATGAGTCTGGGAGGGAGGGGAGGACCAGGAAGAGACCCTTGCAGCGCCTGTGGTCCAGAGGGCAGGCGGTGGAGACAGTGAAGAAGGCGTCCTTCTCCTTGTTGAGCAGATTCATCCAGAATGGTGCTGCCACTGGGGTGAGGAGCGGTGCGAGGCAGGGCCAGAGGCCCCACTGGCCTGCGGATGGTGTGAGACTCGTCTGTGTATGAACGCTGAAGGTAGCTGGGTTTATTGGATGGCTCCTACCCCTTTTCAGAAGGGAAGGAGTCATGTCGAGTTGAACTTTTTTTTTTCCTCAGCCTGGGAGGAAAGTGGGATTTAGGATGGATGTGTATTTGTTTGTTATATTTATAGCTTATTCAATTCTTGAATAAAATGTATCTTAGGTACCTGGAGTTCTATCTAGGTTGATTTTCCTAAAATGAACTCAAAGTTATTTTCTCAGTAACTTATCTTATTTCTTAGCAACAAGGAATTACATTTTTGCAACAATCAGATAGAGCGAAATTCTACCATTTGCCTAGAGTCTCTGTGATGAGCCACATATTTTCCATCCTAGCCAACAAAATCATTATTACTCATACCTTTCAAAGCTGATAAATTACTTATCTGCTCCCTTACCTTTCAAATTTTGCCTATGTTCAACGACTCAGGAGGTGGATATTGGGATGATTAAGGTTTAAAACAAAAAGTTAGCAAGATCCCATCTCAACGGACAAACCAGCTACGGTGGTAAGCACCTGTAATACCTATGCCATGTGTGTGTGCATTCGTGTGTACATATGTGTGTATAAGACCCTATCTGAAAAGTAAGCCAGAGGGGCTGGACGTCTAGCTTGGGTGGGAGAGCATTGCTTGGCAAGCAGAAGGCCCTGAGTTCAAACCCCCGTAGTGGAGGAAAAAAGAAAAAGACTGAGTCTTCCCCTTCCCCTCTCACCTTTGACTGCCACAGACTGCGTCGATTAAGCTGTCCTTGGGGAAAGGGTGTCACCACTGTCCACAGGGGGTCCTGCCGCTCCCCTGTCTGGGTCATGGCGGTGATGAATGTGGAAGGCAGGCTGGCTGTCAGGAGAGGGCTGGTGGTGTGCTGCTGGTGAGGTGGAAGCTGCCATGGGGCTCCAAGCCTCTTCGCAGAGTTCTGCCACAGAGCGGGAGCCCGGCTCCAGACCACGGGGTGCCAGGGGCTCTTCATGCACCCCAAGGGGGCCATGCACAGATGCAAGAGTCCCTTAGCTTTGGGTTTTGTCATGTAACTGACAGCATTTATTCTCATCATGAGTACAGGCAGCATTTGTCCAGGTACTAGATAGAGCCTGTGAGCTTAGCACCAATCACAGATGTAATCAGACCATATTGTAGTCATGGCAGTACCCTGAAATGTGTTTGTAATCATAAAACTTTCATTAGTCATTTATTATGCTTTTTAAAAATACACGTAAAAGGGTTATTTTAGGGTTGGGTCTGTAGACTCGTGCACTCTCCAAGGGGGTCCATGATGCGTAGACTTGGGACCCCTGGATGTAGCACATTGGAGTCTGTTGTAAGGTTGGTTTGATCTCCCCAGTGAAATGGGGAGTTACCAGGGATCTTGGAGCAGAGTTGTGACACCATAGCCTTCCTTGTGTTCAGAAAGGCTTCCTGTGGGTAGCCCGCTATGGGAGGCTGAGGGCTAGGGGCAAGGACTTGGGGGAATGGCCCCAGCCCAGGGTTTCAGGGGAGCTGTTAGGAGATGATTCTGGTGGTCCAGGCTGGAGGCTGTGTTTGCACGGCAGATGGTGGGGCAGTAAAGCATAGCTGAGCTCTGGATGTATCTGACTGGGGCCCTCAGTGCTTCCTGGTAGACGGAGTGTGAGGGAGAAGAGTCAGCACCTGCCGTGTGTGTGTGGTTTTTGTGTTGTTTTTTTTTATTGTTGTTGCTGGTTTTTTTTTTTTTTTGTGACACTTGTGGAGGTTGAACTCAGGGCCTGGACGTAGCCCTGAGCTTTTTTGGCTCAAGGTTAGCACTCTACCACTTGAGCCACGGCTCTGGTTTCAGCATTTTTATGGTTAATTGGGGTTAAGCATCGCACTGACGTTCTTGCCCAGGCTGGCTTCACACCTCCATCCTCAGGCCTCAGCCTCTTGAGATGCTAGGATTACGGGCCTGAGCCCCAGCATCCGGTTTGCTGTTCCGAGTTTGTAAGTGGTGATCTCTTATTCACCGTCTGTCACGTGACCTTCGGGTTCTCGGGGCCCTGCGAGGTTTTCTGGAATTTGCCACGTGAAACTCTCAAGGCTGTCTGTCGACCTGAGTACACTGGTGGCTCCACCTCCTGGGTCTCTGGTCTCTACTCCTCTCTAATGACTCTGTGGATAGACAGTCCCAGGCCCTGCCTCTCCTCACTTCCAGTCAGCCAGCCCTGCCCTGTTCATTTTCTAGACCTGTTTACTCAAGAGAGTTCCTTTTCTGGAATGATAAATAATAGCCTTCCCATTTCTGTCCACACCTTTTCGTAATTCTGGCTTCTCCCTCAGTTCTCCAAAAGCACAAGTGCATGTTCCTTGTCAGGAGCTGGACTCCATACATCTGTCTCCACCCCGTCTGCCCTTCCTGCTTCTCTGGGATCCGCAGCAATCCCCTTCATCTCCCCACACCATTGCCTCCTGGAGCAGGCATCTGGTCTACCCCAACCCTGGGGAGCGCCACACATTTGTCTCTCCCCATCCTTTTCTGAACTGCAAACACTGCTGGAGGAAATTATAGCACTGTCCAGGCTACAGCACGATGGAGTTGCATTCTCTCGTGTGAGCAAGCTGCCATGCTGCATGGTGACGCACATTGCTCCTGGTCCTCAGCACTGCTGTTTCAGTGTGTTCACCCCACTGAACACGTCCAGCTCTCTGAAGCTCCATTTACTCCGAACATCCGACCACCTATAAACGCCATCGAGAGGCTGTGAAGTACGGCAGAAAACATCAAACTGGCAGTCAGGAGACCTGCACTCGGCTGTGTGTGCCCATAAAGTGTGCTTCCCTCTGAAAATGGACCTAAGATTCACTGTGCTACAGAGCAGAGCAGTCAGTTTCCTCGGGGAGTTGTACCTTAATTTCTTTGTAAGGGTTTTGAGAAAGGAGAGCTGGCCTAGGTGGCCAGCTCTTTCATACTTTTGTTCACCTATATTTCCTCATACTCGCTTTCATTTGAAGACTGAGAAGTCATTTTATTTTTCTGGAAGTCATATTATTTTTCTATGATGGGACAGTGACTCTTATTGTATTAATCCTAAGTGAGTGAGAATGACTTCTTGTTGTCTGTCATTGGTAAGATGGAAGAGGTGTGTGCTGTCAAGCGCTGGCGTCTGTGTTAGGGTTTGTCAAGACTTGGCTTTGAACTTCCAACAGGGCTTCTGGGGAAGAGGGCCCTGACCAGGGGCCGTCAATGCTAGGAAGTGGGGAGCTGACAGCCAACAGCAAGCTGGGCTTTGTGGTCTGACTAAGCTGAGAATTACATGCTGCCTACTTGGTGTTTCTTAAAAGTTAAGTTGGTGGGATTTGCTAATAAAGGTCTTACCTTCCTCTTCTAACTTCTTTTCCATCTGTGGTCCCTTGTATATAATTCTAACATCTGAGATTAGTCATACACGCTGGCATTTCAGGGGAACATCGTTCTTGTCTTGATGCAAAGTTGGCTGTGTGGCTCCATCATCTTGAATGGAGAGTGTGGGCTGACCGATGGAAGGCATCCTTCTGTAGTTTAGATGCGGCTTGTCCCCTCCAGGCCACTTTCCTGGAGGATGACACTCAGAGAGTAGCTCTCCTCCTTGGCTGCATGTCAGAATCACCCGGGAGAGCTCTGTGCACCTGAGAGAGCTCTCTGCAGCCCAGAGCCTGGCGCCATCCTGTTTGAGTCAAGTCTATCTCTGGAGCTGGGGTCTAGGCACGAATGTTTTCCCAACCTCCAGAGGTGCTTCTGATACGTAGGCAGTACTGAAAGCCACTGGAATAAAGGATTTGGGGGGATTAAATGGGTTGGTTAATTCTCATTAATGCTGATTCTGAGGTTAGTAAAAAGCTGTGGTCAGCGACCCGTGTTTGGCTTTCCTAAGTGTGTCACTACAAACAGGAATGTTTTCATTGTCTTGTCAGTAGTATCAGTGAATGTATTGCGCTATATATGCCATTGCTCATGTATTCCTTATCCCGAACAAGAAGGGAAAGTATGTGTGCATGTGCACATGCATTTGTGCAGGTGTATGCATACATGCGCCCGTGTATGTGCATGCGCGCGCGTGTGTGTGTGTATGTGTGTGTGTATGTTGTCATCATTTCATTTGCTGTCATACCATTCACCCTGTTTGTTTGGAAAATTAGAAGTTTCTCATTGAATTAGTGATGAGGAAATCAGTTGTCTAGAAATGTCAGGTTATGTAGAGGAAAAACTAAAGGAACAAGTACAACAAAATCCATATTCTTTAAAAAGACATGTTAAACTGAACTGTCTACAGCCAGTGTTCCTGACTGTCTGAAAGATGCTGGTTGATACTGTTTCTGCCTGTGTGGTCCTCAGTGTCTATAACCCTTGGCCTGCTGTATGTAATTCCCATCAAGAATCTTCAGAGAGGGGCTGGGGGTGTAGACCCACGGAAGGGCGCCCGCCTGGCGCGTGCAAGGCCCTGGGTTCGGTCCTCAGCCCTGGGGAAAAAAAAATCTTCAGAGACCTCAAATTGCAAGGTAAAATGCGATCTTTTTAGACAAGCTGTGAATATTACATGGAACATACGTACACTGACGTTGAGTGCCTGAGTGCACGCTGATCATAGCTGAGCATCTGTTTTGTTTTTTACATACCAAACAGCCCCATGGATGGTCATGGGCTGGATTAGAGGACGGTGCTGTGCACTGCAGTTCTGGGCAGGGCTCCCAGGACGTGACCTGCCTTCCCCATGTCCCATCCAGAAGCCGCTACTTGGTTTTCTATCCTCAATTCATTCTCATCCTCTCTCTCTCTGTCTCTCTGCCTCTCTCTGTCTCTGTCTCTGTCTCATAGGCATGTCATCTTAGATGTTAAAAGTGAGAGGCTCAGGCTTGAAAACAGTATGCACACACAAATAATACACACAGAGACACAAAAATCCAGTTCTTCAGTTCTGAACTGTAACGATGATGCCAGTTAAGCTCCTGTGCATATGGCAGGAAGGCGGCAGCCACTGAATTATGTTGTATTTGGAGTACTTTTCCACCCTGTGGGGCACACAAGTGTCTGCCTCCCTTAGGAACCTGGGCAGGCGGCCTGGCCTCCTGGGTGCCCGCCTGGCCTGGTTTAGGAGAAAATTACACTCTCATTCCAGTTACATCTGGCTGACTTTCACACGCCTCTCCAGAGACTGACCTTCACCCTCTCCTCTGAGGCTTGTGTTGTCAGCCTTCATGAACGGTGTGTTGGTGAGTGGGTCAGGTGCAGTGGAAGCAGGGGCCGGCCCCCTGCATCTCAGCCAGATACCGCGCCCATGCGGGCCACGCAAACAATGTCACTTTTCCTCTACTGTTTTGTGTACTCACTCTATCTGAGGTAGGCAGTCAAGCCAAAACTATTCATATGGGGACAGAATATACATGTATGTTTGTGTATATAAGTGAATATACGCGTATCGATATATGTATACCTGTGTGTATATATATACTTATATGTGTGTGAAAATTTGAACATATTATTTACAGGAGAGATTCATGGGTAATTTCAAAATAATTGAAAAATAAAGAAATTAAAATTAGTGCTTGGTTATTAACCATTCGCATGGAAACATTTCACCTTAAAATTAGTGCTTGGTTATTAACCATCCGCATGGAAACATTTCGCCTCAGTTTCTTCCGAGTTTTAGAGCCTTGTGCTATTCCCCATGGCCAGCCCTTTTTGCAGTTAGTTCTCCAGCGTTGTGTGTGGGCCTCCTTGTGCAGGACTGCGTGTTGGAGCACGGGGCGCGAGGGTCTGCCAACCACCCCCCCACGCCATCCCATATACGTTGTGACCATTGTAAAGCATCTCAATCGTCTCTCGGGTGTGAAGCATGTTCTGAGCGCTGGCTCTCAGTGGTGAGCAGGGCAGGGCGCTGTGGAAACGGCTGTGGGACTGGAGCGTGACCGGCTCCCCGTTAGCTCCGGAGCAAGTGGATAAGGGCATTCTCACTCTGGCCCCAAGTGCACCCTAACGGCTGAAGACTGCTAAAAGGTCTTAAAAATAGGGATCCTTCCTGTTCTGCTGAGCTAAGAGGCTTTCTTTTTTTAAAAGCAAGAATAGCTTTCACTTTATCAAGATTTTTTCTGCATCATTTTCATATTTTCACATAGTGGGTTTTCTCCACGTGTTCATTATGTGGTAGATACCATTCCAAGAACTTCAGAGAACATGTATCTCTTGCCTTCTTAAAATAAGTCTTGTGTATATAATTGTTCAAAATTAAACTTGCTGATTTTGGTTTTTTAATTTTCTCAATTTTAGTCTATTCTTTTAGTATTGATATAATTTAGTTACATTACAGAAAGAGATCATAGTCTGTATGACCATATTTCTTTGGATTCCTTGTGTTTTGTTTGACTTGTCAGTTTCTGTCATTGGTGTACTATATATCTCTTAGCATGGTGATGATTACGTCTGTTGTTAGATTTGTTAGCTTTTGTTGTAAGTGTATGATGTTAGCTGCATCAGCTTCATGATTATATTCACTTACTTTCCCAAGACACAGAGCATTAAAAGTACATTTGGAAGCTTCCCTTCCCCTCCCCCTGAGTGAGTTTGTTACTAATCCCATGGACTTCTTTACACTTGTTTTAGTACCATAAACTCTCCAGGGTAGATAGTATGGCATTTATGTGTTTGAAGTCTAATTTTAACTTGACTTATGCTAAAGACAAGTGAAATTATCTCTTTATGTCAATTAGCCATTGGAGCTCTTCTTCCTTGAGTTTACTGTTCTTTTACCCATTTTTTAATTGCTTGCTTTTTCTTATTCGTTTCTAAGATATATTAATTAGGGGTAATGTTTTTAAATTCTTTTTTTTTTTGTCAGTTGTGGGGCTTGAACTCAGGGCCTGGCGTTGTCCCTGAGCTTCTCTGTGCTCAAGGTCAGTGCTCTATTACGTGAGCCACAGCTCCATATCTGGTTTCTGAGTGGTTCATTGGAGATACAAACTACATCCTCAGATCTCAGCCTCCTGAGTGGCTAGGAGGACCGGCGTGAGCCACCAGTGCCCAGCTTGTTTTTAAATTCTTTAAAAAAGTGATTGTAAGCTGGGCACTGGTGGCTCACGCCTGTCATCCTAGCTACTCAGGAGGCTGAGATCTGAGGATTGCGGTTCAAAGCCAGCCCAGGCAGGAAAGTCCATGAGACTCTTAACTCCAATGAACCACTCAGAAACTGGAAATGGTGCAGTGGCTCAAGTGGTAGAGCGCTGGCCTTGAGCTGAAGAGCACAGGGTCAGTGTCTAGGCCCAGAGTTCAAGTCCCATGACCGACAAAAAGAAAAAAAAGTAATTGTACGAAAGGTTTTGTGATCTATGCATACGGTATATGTATTTATATGTGCAGGTGTATATGTAGATAGATACATAATATAGACATACTTACATATACACATGGCACACAATATGTATATGGTATGTGCAATCTAATATATGTACAATATGCATGCACATCTACATAATGTTATATGCACACACAAACACGTGCATATGTACACCCACACGTACTAGTTTTAATATTACATGTGTTTTTAACATACGCATGTGTTCTCGGTTTCCCAGAACCAAGCCGTGTGAACCTGTAACAACTGGAAGGCTACAGGCTCACCTGAAACTTTTAAAGTTCGCTGCACTTGTTCTGATTTTTCCCAGTGGGTTCCGCGTCCACACAGACCTGCCTTTTGCGGGGAAGACAGGTGGTACCAGCGGCCGCCGCCCTCCACCTCTACCTTTGGGGTGGTGGAGCCGGTTTGGTCTAGCTGTGCAGTGTTGTGACTGACACCTAGTGTTGGGGAGTGATACTTTCACCCCCCCCCATAGGTGTACTTTTCTTGAAGCTTTTCACACCTGTGTGCCACGTAATTGGTAAGATTCTCTAAGAACCCCCGTGTCCCCTGAGTTCTTACTGGAATGAAAATCTTGAGATATTCTCAGACATTTCAGAGGCCTTGAGGAGACAAAGCTGGGAATGTGTGCCGGTCATTTCTGTGTACACAGATACTTGGTTCCGTAAAGTGATTAAAAAAAAAAAGGCAGATTGGTGCTACGAAAAGAAAAGGCACCAATTAGATTAAATACTTGACTAGAAAGAGCTTTGTTTTTATGGAGGGCAGGTCTTTCATATTTTTCCTCGGAATGCTGAATTCTTCCATGAAGGAGCCTTTCATATTTTTCATCTTTCATGCAATAAATCCCCTTTTTAAAGACATATGTCAGGCTTCCTTCCTGTGGACAGGGACATTTTAATTCATTCATTAACTCCTGCTGGGGCTCAGGTTCCTCTCCCGGTGTGTTTACAGAGCTCCAGAGCTACGGGATGCTGGGCCATCCTGGTATTTGACCTGTGTGACCCACCACCCTCTCGGGGTTGAACTCCTCACTGTGTGGGGAGCAGCCGCACTAGTAAGTCACATTGTGGAGTCATCACGCAGCTCGGCTCATAGCCATTGCTGTGCAGCCTTTCCATTCTGCTCCACTCTCCGAGCTCTCAGAATGGAGGGTTTATTCCTCCTACACACTCCCTAGAGACTGTCTTGTCATTCTTACCGGGATGGGAGTGTTTTTCTGACACCTGTAGCTATGGTACCGATGGCAGGATAATATTGATTTAAGGACATGAATAATGGGTGTTGCTGAGTGGCCTTGGTCAATACACTAACGAATTAGTCATAGCCACAGCATCACACCCTTAGAGGGAGAATGGATAATTTCAGAATATGGTCTGTGTAATTTTTATTCAGAGGGCAAATGCGATTCCCAAAATGCACTACTTTTGCAAGAAGGTTGCTTGATTTATGCTCCCTCCGTGAGTCTCAGAGGCTTGGGATTGATTCGGGCTTAGGTATCTGAGCACATGGTTTGGGACTCAACCTCAAGACCATGCTCTGACTTCTGAGTTCTGATATGGTCTAGGAATCGGGGGTCCCCGTGTGTATAGTGATCTGTGTGTGATGCACAGGAATCCGGGGTCCCTGTGTGTATAGTGATCTGTGTGTGATGCACAGGAATCCGGGGTCCCTGTGTGTATAGTGATCTGTGTGTGATGCACAGGAATCCGGGGTCCCCGTGTGTATAGTGATCTGTGTGTGATGCACAGGAATCCGGGGTCCCTGTGTGTATAGTGATCCGTGTGTGATGCACAGGAATCCGGGGTCCCCGTGTGTATAGTGATCCGTGTGTGATGCACAGGAATCCGGGGTCCCCGTGTGTATAGTGATCCGTGTGTGATGCACAGGAATCCGGGGTCCCTGTGTGTATAGTGATCTGTGTGTGATGCACAGGAATCCGGGGTCCCTGTGTGTATAGTGATCCGTGTGTGATGCACGGGAATCTGGATGAAAATTGGGCCAGAAATTCAGCCTCAGCTGTAGACTCCTGACTTTCTGGGGTTGATCTCAAGACTGAAATCAGGCCTAGTGCTTCAGTAGATGAGCTTTCACGTGGGCTTTAAAAAAATAGGCTCCTCGGATCTCACTTATCCCCCACTGCTAGCACATTTGTGTTGGTTCTGTTTGTTCTCTGCGGGGCTAAACTAATTCCTCCTTGAAGACAAACACCTGAGTCAGTCCGTATTGGAGCACAGCCAGGAGACGGCAGATGACAGGCATCCAGAGACACATGGCCGGCCCTGGCAGCTGGCCGGGCTGGGGGCCGTCGCCGGAACCTCCGTCCCAGGCACTGGGCTGACAGGTGTCTGCCCAGTCTCCACGGATGAGGGCACACCCATCACCTGGCGGGGAGGGCTGCGCCTTCCACCGCGAAGACGATGCCAAGCCCTAGCCTCTACCACGTGGCCAAGATGGCGCCGGCAGGGAGGGCTGCGCCTTCCACCACGAAGACGATGCCAAGCCCTAGCCTCTACCACGTGGCCAAGATGGTGCCAGCGGGGAGGGCTGCGCCTTCCACCGCGAAGACGATGCCAAGCCCTAGCCTCTACCATGTGGCCAAGATGGCGCCGGCCAGACCTGTTCTCCCTGCTGCGCCTGCTCAGCTCACTGGTTACAGGGCCTCTGGGTTCTGATGCTCAGTGTAGGCTGCCTCTGGGCGCTCGGAGAGGGTGCTCACGTGAATTTTCTGACTCATTTTTGTACATCTGTGTAACTGGTTCTTTTTTTTTTTGTGATCTTACAGAATACCAAGCTGCTATTTTGCACTTGAAGAGGGAACACAAAGAAGAAGTTGAAAACCTGCAGGTATCTCCCCCCCCACTCTCTCTCTCCCCCCTCTGTCTCTGTCTCTCTCTCCCTCTCTCTTTCTCTCCCTCTCCCTCTCTGTCTGTCTGTCTCTCTCTTCCCTCCTCTCCCCCTCTCTCTCTCCCCCCTCTGTCTCTCTCTCTCCCTCTCTCTCTCTCTCTCCCTCTCTGTCTGTCTGTCTCTCTCTTTCTCCCCCTCTCCCCCCTCTCTCTCCCCCCTCTGTCTCTCTCTGTGTCTGTGTCTGTCTCTGTCTCTTGTCTCTCTGTCTCTGTCTCTCTCTCCCTCTCTCTTTCTCTCCCTCTCCCTCTCTGTCTGTCTGTCTCTCTCTTCCCTCCTCTCCCCCTCTCTCTCTCCCCCCTCTGTCTCTCTCTCTCCCTCTCTCTCTCTCTCTCCCTCTCTGTCTGTCTCCCTCTCTCTCCCCCCCTCTGTCTCTCTCTCTCCCTCTCTCTCTCTCCCCCTCTCCCCCCTCTCTCTCCCCCCTCTGTCTCTGTCTCTGTCTCTCTCCCTCTCTCTCTCTCCCTGTCTGTCTGTCTCTCTCTCCCCCTCTCCCCCCTCTCTCTCTCACCCCCCCCTGACTCTACTGAACTGGTTATCTGATAGCTGCTCTCCTCAAGTGTTCATGAGGAGATATTCCTCTTGTGTTGAAGTATTTAATGAGCCTGCACCCACCTGTGGGAGGGTTTAACCTGGGAAGAAAGCCTTGGGTGCTGTGTTTAATAAAACCCAGTCCCTAATTTTGATGATGACACTGTAAATGCCTTTGATTCTATGGAGAAAGGGGTCTTTTGTCTTTAAAGCAGGAGAGAGGGGATAATTAGACTTTCATTGTTTAGACGTTGTTTTCCCTAGCACAGTGTGGGACATTTCCCTTGTGCTCTGGTTCCAGTGCTCTTCCTATAAAGACCAGTCCCCTCATATCATAAAAGTAGCTGTGCTTCTGGTAGTTCACGCTCCTCATGATTGCGAGGCACTGGCACCTGCCAAGCGTGAGATGTGCCTTGGGCAGAATGCCACATCTAGTGGGGATGATGAGGATGGCCCCTGACATTAGCTGCATGCGCTGCGTGCCAGGCTTGGCAGGGATCCTGAGTCATTGTATTTAGTCCTCACATAGCTTCTGTGCTCAATGATTTGCTGCTTAGTTGAAAAAAACAGAATTTTCACCATCAAGGCCGAGTAACAACAGACAGCTTAAAATAAGAGCCTGATATTCCTCTGAGACTAATGAAATGGAAGACTGTGTGTTGGCTTTTAAAGTGATCTCGTTCATGGAATTTGCTAATTTCAGATCTCTAAGAAGTCTCTACTAAGAAATGGGTCAAACCTTAATTTTCTACCACTACAAATGGTGGCGTTCCCACACCATCGTTGGGGGCTGCTGTGTGTGTCAGCGTGGTAAAACTCAATACAAAAGATGAGACTACCCTTAGCTGCACAAACACTTAGCAAACAACACATGGAGAAATGTATATTGCAAAGCTATGTGATTCTGCACCGCACTGGGTCTAGGCTTACTTTAAAGTCATTCCCCAGATTCGCCACTAGGGGTCAGCATGTCTCTATTTCTCTTAAACCAAGTAATTGAAGCATTTTTTTTCCTCCCACTGAAAGCTTTTGCCTTTAACATTCAAAAAGGCTTCTAACTTAGCTTGTCACACAGGGAACTCTGCACAGGAAAGTCTGTGCATGTCTTAACAATGCAGGCATAGAATGCAGAGTCTACTTCCCAATGCAGCCTGTGTATACACACACACACACACACACACACACACACACACACATTTTATGTGATAGAAGACAAGGACCATCTACATAAAGCCTTAGGATATTAAGCATCAGTTGCTGTTTTAAAATGGAATATCAGGCTGAGTGCCAGTCTCACACCTATAACCCTAGCTATATTCAGAAGGCTAAAATCTGAGGATCACAGATTAAAGCCAGCCCAGTCAGGAAAATATGTAAGACTCTGACCTTCTGACCACCAAAAAGCTGGAAGCTGAGCTGTGATTCAAGTGGTAGAGCACCAGTCTTGAGCGCAAAAGCTCAGGGAGAATGCCCTGCACTAAGCTGAAGCCCTCGGACTGGCACCAAAAAATTAACTTAAAAAGATGGTCTTCACCACTCCTTCAGTACCTACAGATAAAGTTCCTACTGGGCGCAAATGCTGTGCGGGACAGCGTGGGGGAGTGCGGAAGAGCTCAGGGAGTTTGAAGGACTGCACGGAGGCCCACGTGACTGGGCATGCCGAGTGCCGGACAGGGCGAGGCTATGGCCTGGGTTGTGTGTTTGTGCACTGGTGTGTGCACATGTGTGTAAGAAAGCAGGACTTACGATCGCTGAGGTACTCGGATGCATCAACCCTCATATTTAAAGAAACGCTGGTTTGCTTATTTGCTGCTCTACAGGTTGGCCTTGGCCTGTGGTTGTAAGGCAAGAGCCTCCCAGGTCTTTTCAAAGTTCCATCCCCAATGTCATTCTCAGAGCAGTGAGGCTCACGGCTCAATTGTGTGCAGAGGAGGGCTCTGGGTTGTGAAGCTCTCCCTGTCTGCTGCTGCGGAGAGGAGGAGAGGCTGGCTCCCGCGAAGGGGCGGCTGTGCCCTGCGGGACAGACTCCTCGCTGAAGGGAGGAGGAGGAGGGGTGCTGCTGCCCCCCCTGCCTGTCCAAGGATGAAGCGAGAAAGTTGGATGTGCTTTCTTGGATATGCGTCTCTCATCCGAACCCAACACACACCTGCATCCAGGCACCCAGCCTCGGGCCGGGCCGGGGCTCACACTGTCCGGGATGCTGCGGAGACGGTTCTCTGTTTGTTTTGTTTCAGTGATTGCTTCTGACACCTCAGCTGCAAGCAGATCGTATAAACAACTTTCAAAGCATTGAGAAAACATACAATAATGGCCTTTTTCCAAACTTGGTAGTGGAAGTTAGTCAGTTGAATTATATAAAATTGATGCTCTTTGGCTTTTTTTTTGGGGGGGGGGAGTGTCTATCATGGGGCTTGAACTCAGAGCCTGGGTGCTGTCCCTGAGCTCTTCGCTCAAGGCTAGTGCTTTATGACTGAGTCACGACTCCACTTCTGGTTTTCTGGTGGTTAACTAGAAAAAGAGTCTCGCAAACGCTCCTTCCCGGGCTGGCTTTGAACCGTGATCCTCAGAGCTCAGCCTCCTGAGTCGCTAGGATGACAGGCGTGCACCGCTGGCGTGTTTGTCATGCTTCGACTTGTTGGATGTGACTTCATGTAACATGATCCCATCAAAAGGCAAGGAGAGGGGGCCATGGTGCTCCTGTACACAGCATTCCAGAATGTTCACTGGAGCCTCAGGCCAGGTGCAAGGGATTGCCGCTGCACAGGCCAGGCCCCGGGAGCCTGCAGAACGCGTTCTTGGGTGACTCTCTCATGACTCGGGTCCTGTGTCACTTAGAGAGGGGTTTTGATGACCCATTTTCAGCCTTTAGGAAATCCATGGAAATTTAAATTATGGTTACTGGTTTATTCACATGAGTATTCCCTGTGTGGGAGATGTTAAATATATCATGGGTCTTTGTAGCTGAGACCAGACTTAGGCTGAACTAGATAAAATGTGAATAGGAACTACTATCAATTTTTTTTGGTCTTTTGAATATAGATCTTTTAAAAATGATTTGTACTCTTACTCCCTGGTAGGTCTTCTATAAGAGTAAGATTTTATTCCTCAATTAGGAGTTAAAGGAATATGATACCACATATGATACCAGAAGATTAGGAGAGTGGAATCAGTGTCTAATTTCTATTATTGCTTGTCTTTTCACCAAACAAATGTTAAATGTTTCATTATTTTTACCACACGTACAAGTTTTTCTTTGTTTTTGCTAAATCAAGTTTAAAAACTTAGACATGACCTGCCAGTCACTAATAAATAACCTGAGAGACTTCTGGTTTTCTAATCTGTTTTCAGTTAGTCCTGCTGGAAATTTGTGAATTCTAAAGCTGACTCTCATTTTCCTACTTTGAACTTGTGTTGTCTTCAACCCTATCCCCTTCTGTCTTCTGTAGTGAAAAATCTGTAACTACTATACTGCAGAACAGGCTTTTCCTTTCGGTATTTTTTTCTCTGCCCATCAAGTGGCACGGATTCTAGTCTTGATGAGTATAACACAGCGCTGATTTTTAGGAAAGGGGCTCAGTCTTGAAGTTTGAGAACCGAAGGCAAATAGGAACTCCTTTATTCCTGCTGTAAAGCAATGGTGGATGGGCTCACCGCTGAGGGAGGAGAAGGCGAGATTGTATTACAAATCTGGCAACATCAGCCACACCAGTAAAATCAAATCCAATGATGTTTTATGACTCTGAATTTATGTGAGTGCCCAGATCAAAGGGCTCCAGTCCCACTGGACTATGAGGTCCATAGTTCATGGCAAAAACTCATCAAAAAGAACGTTTTAGTCGTTTAAACTTTTCATTTTAATCAGCCAGAGTAATAAAAGAGCCTTTAGGTGTCCAAAAACATTTTGCAAGATCAAGAGGTTGTTTTCCCGCCCGTGGAAGCAGCTTTCTTATTGGATGCACAGAATGCTCTGGCCGGAGAGTGGCGGAGGGCCTGTCTCTGCACTGTCTGCCCTGGTGGGATGGCTCCTTTTGGTTCTTCTAACTGTGCATTATGTGAGAGTAAATTACGGTGCCTGACGGAAGGACCATAAAACTTTCACACCATTTATCATGCGATTTCGGCCATTTAAAGTGAGATCTCTGACAGCAAGCCAGGTACTTTGTAATGTTCAGACAGGAACATCCTAGCCAGCACCGGGAGACAGCTCTGCGGGGTGAGAACACGAGGCTTCAGGCACTTTGCACCAGAATGGAGTGATTGTGGGTGCGTCCCCAAGAAGCAGAAGAATCTGGAGAGGAGGGGGGTCCGCTGGCTCCGGGAAGAAGGAAGGGCATTTCTTTTGAAGAGGAATGTGGGTCTACTAATACCTTCATTTCTTTATTTTTGCTTTTTAGCACACATGCACACACAGAGGCACATGCACATTCACACACATCCGTACGTTTCCAGAACCTCTTCCGTACTTGGGCTCATTTCTTGTTCTATTTATTGGGCAGATGCCCTCCGCCATTTCTGTGTATGGATTTCCTACCCTGCCATACAGCTTCCTGGAGCTGACGCCTCCCATTGGCAGGGGCCTGGAGTCCTCCTCACAGTGGCTTTCTGTCACAGTTCCACTGACACAGGCCCCCAGCTGCCCGTGAGGGACTGGCAAGCGCTGGGCTTTGCTGGGCTTGTTGTTAGACCAGGTGTCAATGTGGAAATCTCTCGGCAGACGCTGAGGACAGGATCTGCTGTATTTGCGGTGTTTCTAGATGGCTGGGGTAGGCCCTAAGACCATGTCATGGGAACCACTAAAAAGAAGCAGCATGGCTGGACTTGTTCACCCAGTCTGCCATCCCATCCCTGCTGCCATGTGGAAATTTGTTTTCCCAGAGGTAGAGAGATGTCCCAGTTGTAAATGATGGGAAGAAAGATAGCCACCGCCCATAACAAAGGGCCACGGACACCGGCATCTGAGGCCCGGCACAGATGCTCAGAGGAAACGTGCTCAGACACCCGAGGAACCCAGGGAAGAACAGTGAGGCCTGTGTCTTTGACATGCTTAACTCCACTTCAGGCCTGTTCCTTTTGAAGACCAGAGGGTTGTCTGACCCTCTCTGCCCCATTGCTTATCCCTGTGAGGCTAAGAATTGTATCCAGGGCTCACAGTTGGAGCTTGATAGGTAGTTTACAATTCTGGGACGGGGTATTCCAGATATATGAGCTATAGGTAAATGGCCAGAGTGATTCTACTGTGATTTTAGAACCAAATACTGGGCTTTGACAGCATCCCTCACTCCCTGATCATTGACCACCCAATTGCCTAACAAACCAGAGAGACCACCTGCCAGTGAGTAGTAATGCCTCTTGGAGCCAAGAACCACCTATAGATTTGTTTAAAACATCATTACTGAGAAGAGTAGAGAATTTTGATGAATATTGCTAAAGAATTTAGCAAGCCTTCCACATCTAACTTTGCAGTGAATAATGCAGGCAAACAGATCTTTTCTCCTTTATGCCTTTTAGTCCTACACTGAGTGTTTTCCTGAGATAGATCATGTTTGGATTTAATTTTGCACTTTTATCCTACCTGTGTTGTACTGATTTGAATATCTAAAAAATACATAAAAAGCAAATTCACAAAAGAGAATCTGAAGAAAATAGACATTTGTGAGGACTGTAGTAGAGAAGGGAGTATGTTGTAACAAAACAAATTTGGACGAAGAAAAAGGATGTTTATGCCAATCTTTATAAAAATCAAAATTCCTTTCTTTGAAACACCTCGGCCGTCCTAATCAGCTTCAGATGCGGTGCTGATGCGGTGTTCACAGGCACGCAGAGAAGCACCCTGTGCTGGGCCGGTGTGGTGGAGAAAGGCTACGGACCAAGGCTGAAATGTCTACTGATGCAAACATTTGGAGTGTGTGATTATTGAGAGTAGATTCCTGGCATGGAAACTTGAGCCACTTCAGTTTTTCATAATAGTAGGCATGGGACAATTTTATCTGGCAAACATTATCTCTAGCTGGCAAACCAGTTCCATAAAACAGCAGTGTATCCACGGCTGGTAACACATAGAGCTGACTTTCTAGCTTCATTAATCTACAAAGCTAGTAGCTAACCTTTGGTGACTTATGAAGGAATTATGTATGCTTTTTCAGAAAAGCTCTTTATTATTAGTATGTACAGTTGTAAAATTTAAGAGATTTCTGGGGAGAAAGATTATGACATTTAAACTTTGCATGAAATGGTTAAGATTTGTTTTATAATTCTATCCTATGTATGATCAGTTAGGAAGTAAGACTGACTTAAATTCATATCTTCCCATTTACTGCAGGGAAAAAACCCTGGATCTTATAACAATTATCCTTTCAAAAGACAGAGATTATAGAGATCAGTATCAATCACAAGAAATACAGCTGAATGGAAGGCGGAGGGGAGAAGGATGTGGTCTGATCCTGCCCACGTTCTGTCTGTTTTCTGGAATGCCGTCTCACACGCACCTCTATGTCCCAGTGCTCATTAAACATCGAATGACCAGAACAAGTGTTCTGCCAGGTTCCACTTACTGTCTTAACTGCTTAAGGCATTGAGCACTCTAGATTTATAAATACATAATTAAAACCCGTACTTAAAAAATAAACCTAGACGGGGATTTACATTTTTCTTAATCCATGTTTACACAAAGAAGAGATCTGTTTTTAAATATTACATCAGGTCCTTGTGAGCGCAAATAAATCACTGAGACTCGTTGCCAAACTGTTTCTTAACATGACGGGTATTGGTGCCCTGAAGTCAGGAAACCTTCTCTGTAGAGCTTTGGAATTCTTTTTTCCCTTGGCCAGGGCTGGGGTTTGAATTCTTACTAGGCAGGCACTCCTACCACGCGAGCCACACCCAGCCCTTGTCATACAGGGCCAACAGTCTCCTCAGTTAAAGACCCTGCACGCCTCGGATTGCAGATCACATCGAACTTTTTGATTGAGATGGGATCTTGTGAAATTTTCCCAGTCTGGCCTTTACCCATAGCTGAGATGAAAAGCACAGGCCATTCAGCCTGCTGAGTTTTAGCATTCAGCAACACAATGTTACTATTTCAACTCCACTTGTGTTCTCAAACACATGGGTAAAGGTTTTGCAGATGCACCCTGTCATTATGCACACCCTTACCCGTGGCTGGTCCACGCAACCAAGCCCACTTCCAGAGACATGGCTGTCTCTTCCTAGATGGATCTCAAATGGAGATGCTTGGTAAGCTGGATTGCTTACAAAGATTCAAAATGAATCTTGTTACCAAACCAGTAAATCTGCCATCCACATTGTCATGGGGGCTTTAATCAGTTTTTTGTCCCTGTGATGAATATCCACAACTTAATAGGCAGAAAGATTTATTGGCTAACCCAGGATGGCAAATATACTTTGATATGTCTTCACCATGATGCTTTTCGGATGAACACAAAGGTGAGCCTCAAGGTTGAGCTTTCAGTTGAGTCTTAGACTTGTCATAGTGTCATCCAGTTAGGTTTTACTGGCTGAAAATCTCTTTAACAGTCATTCTTTATGAGACTCATAAGAGGAAATCATTTTTGAAAAAAGTAAATTTCCCTTTAATCTCATGACTCTACTAGATTAGAATTAAGGTTTAAATACAAATTATAAGAAAATTTGGATTTATGGTAGAGTCAGTAAGAATTAATAACTTCTGGGAGTATTTCTTGTCATAAATCTCACTTTGCCAAAAAGCAGATAGAAAATGAAATGCTGAGATTTTGTGGTGCGCTTTCCATTCCTGTGCTTGCTAATGCTTACCTGACTTCCCAGAACAGAACAGAGAGCTGCACCCTGGTAGTGCCAAGCCAGGGATGGCACATGTGTGCTACGATGGTATATCCACAGACCTGGGCTCTGAAAGTGCGGAGGGAGGGGGAAGGAAAGGGAGGGAGGGAAAGAATGACAGAAAGCGGCAGGTGGGGAGGGAGAGAGAGAGAGAGAGTGTGTGTGAGAGTGTGAGTGTGTGAGTGAGAGTGTGAGTGTGACAGTGTGTGTGCAAGTGAGAGTGTGTGAGTGTGTGCGTGTGAGTGTGTGTGCGAGAGTGTGAGTGTGTGTGCGTGCGTGAGTGTGTGTGAGTGTGTGTGCGAGTGAGAGTGTGTGAGTGTGTGTGTCAGAGTATGTGTGTGAGTGTGTGTGAGAGTGTGAGAGTGTGTGTGAGAGAGTGTGTGCGTGTGCGTGTGAGAGTGTGTGTGAGTGTGTGTGCGTGTGAGAGTGAGTGTGTGTACGTGTGAGTGTGTGTGAGAGTGTGTGTGTGTGAGTGTGCGTGTGTGTGAGTGTGCGTGAGAGTGTGTGTGAGAGTGTGTGTGAGTGTGTGTGCGAGTGAGAGTGTGTGTGAGTGAGTGTGTGTGAGTGTGTGTATGTGTGAGTGTGTGTGAGTGTGTGTGCGAGTGTGTGAGTGTGTGTGAGAGTGTGTGTGAGAGAGTGTGTGAGTGTGAGTGAGAGTGTGTGTGAGTGTGTGAGTGTGAGTGTGTTTCAGCTTTCCTAATCATTGAAACAATTTTTAAATACATCCTAACAGATCTTAGGGAAAATCTGGCATTCAAAAGACTGCAAACAACAACAAAGACCACAAGAAATCAAGTGTAGTGGATATGCTGATGTTATCCAGATGTGTGCTACTTTTTTTTAGTGCAGAACCGGGGTGCAGGGTCTCCATTTTAAAGCTAGCATTGGTTGTACCAGGGGGTTTCATTTAGTTGTCCGTGTGTATGTGCAGTGTTCCTTGACCAGACTCTCCCCTCCAGGACCCTCCCTTGTCCCACCCCCTTTCCCAAATCAGTTTCAACAAGCTTTCTTATTCCATTGTCAGCTTTCATATGTGCACAGAAAGTATCAAGACCCTAGTGTGCAGCTGTCTAAAGCCGTCATTTTTATGGTTATATATTCTTTTAACATCACATGAAAACGGAGTGTTTGCAGAACCGAGTCACCTCTGAGTTCGTAGAAACTTGATTTGCAAACTCCCAGGTCTTCTGAATATTTGTCAGATGAAGAAATAAGAGCCAGGAATATGAAGCAAATTTAAGTTCATGTGGTAACTGTATGATGAACCAAAACCAGGTTCTATGACCACTATTTTAGTGGGGTCCCCCCCAGTAAATGAACCAGACTCTCAAATTGTAGCAGAAGATATTCCTCCTTGGGCCTACTTCTTTTTTTTTTTTTTTTTGGGTCCGGTCATGGGGCCTGAACTCTGGGCCTGGGCGCTGTCCCTCAGCTCTTCAGCTCAAGGCTAGCGCTCTACCACTTGAGCCACA
>NW_012267239.1:11792487-11793049 GCF_000151885.1 Dipodomys ordii | reverse complement strand
CAGGGGCGGAGCCCGGGCCTCGCCGCGCGGGGCGGCTGGGCTCTGCGGGAAGGGTGGGGTGTGGGAGCCCCGCGGGTCCGAGCCACGTCCACGAGCCGCGTCACCGCCAGAAAGGCCTGGCTTGAACCGGGTTATTCTGAGCTGGAAGCGGTCAGAAAGAAAACAGGCCGACCACGCGTCCGTGTGTCCGCCTGTCAGCGGTCTGCGCGTCCGCCTGTCTGCGCTGTGTGTCCGCGCAGGATCGGTGGGCTCCACACGGCGCCTGGGGAGACGGGTGGCGGCCGCATGCGCGTGCGCGTGGGGGCCACGTGACGACGCCGCACGGTCTGTGTTTAACGCGGGAGAATCGGTCCCTCGGCGGGGCCGCGCCGCTGGTGGCGGGCGGGGGTGGGGGGCTGACCGTGGACGAGATGCGGGATGCGGCCCCGCGGCGCGGAGCTGCTGTGTTGGCAAAGAAGTGGCTGTCCCGCAACGTGAGCCTAGAAAGTTCTTTGTGCCGGTGCGGCACAGGGGCGCGCGGTGAGGCCGGGAGGGTGCGGGGCCGAGGCGGAGGCAGCGGCCG
>NW_012267239.1:11789148-11792233 GCF_000151885.1 Dipodomys ordii | reverse complement strand
TAGCGCTCTACCACTTGAGCCACAGCGCCCACTTCTGGCTTTTTTTCTTTTTGCTTATGTGGTGCTGAGGAATCAAACCCAGGGCCTTGAGCATGCAAGGCAAGCGCTCTACCACTGAGCCACCTTCCCAGTCCTTGGGCCTACTTCTTAAAGAAGACTGTCCTCAGTTTATTTCAATCTATGTCTTCTACAATGAGTGCCTTTTGGCTGTGGTGAGCAATTTTGGAAATTTAAGACCTTTCCTTTCTTAGCCTCCTCCAGGAGAAGCATCATAGGCCAGAACCCAGAGCCTAATGAGAAACACATAAACCTTCTTGTTTGTTTCCCCTGCCGATTGGCCTATAATTGAAAACCCATCCAGTGGCAGATTGATCAAGTGACTTGAAGTGTCAGGGAGCAGGTCAGTGTGGTGATCATCTGTTCAAATGATGAAGTTGAGAAGCCAGACACCTCCTGGCTTCTTCAGGAAAACAAATTCAGGATGGCCTCATGGGTATTTGGATCTCAGAGCAGGCAATTCTGGGCTGATGACCCGCGTGCCTGGCTAACCAAGTCTGCTTGAGTAGTCTCGATTTTCTGCAGTTGCCAGGAGAACCTTCTATCTGCATACTAAAATGATAATAGTACTATAATACCCATGTCATATCTCATTTTGGCTGTTCTGAAAATGACACGTAACCTTTGAACACATTACTATTTTCAGCTAGAATGCAAAATATGGGTCATTTCTTGTATATTTCACAAGACCTGTGACGTTACAGGTGTCCATCCTTGTCGACTAATAGATGGTAGAGAGGTCATCTCAGGGATCAGGAGGACTTGGCCACAGTCTACCTGCTTTAGATGAAAGCATCATCTGAAGGACAAAGTTCCAATAGAGGGGGATGTGTCCACTCACTGGAATGTTGTTTGCTACCAAAGAGGTAGGAAGATGTAGAAATTATTTTCTGGTCAGCAGTCCTAAAGTCTTATGCATAAGTTTTGTTTGTGCAGCAGAAAGTGCTCTACAGCTGGGCTGGCCTCTTTGATAATTTTGCACAATTCACCTAATAATGTTTTTTTATTTCCACCTTATTAAAATAAGAAAGGAAAAGAACACAAGCCCCAAACCAGGCTTAACTGAACTTAACTGAGTTCCACATGATAGCACTGCATTGTTCCAACACATTGTCATTGTGCAGATGGCTCCTTGGCCATCGACAGCCTCCCTTCTTGGACAGGTACATGAATCGCTCAGAGAGAATGATCAAAATGATTGCTACAATCACATGCAAACCCTCGCTTGTCACAGCTTTAAGGACCAGAGCATACGGTCTTCTGCTTCTAGGTACCAAGGCCCTCTAGCGTGGGCCTTCCCTCCTTGGACCAGCTGCTGCTCTCGTAGTGATCACAAGGCCTGAGATGCCGAGACTTTCCTCTCACTACAGAAGGAATGAGTATGTTGGCTCATGCCCTAAAAATGTGCAGTGTTGGTTTGCTCATTAGGTTTGGAATCCTGGAAACAGCTTCCAGGATATCCCAGTGCATATATCCAATCTGTGACTTATACTCTATTTGTGATATTAACTTGAAGAAAATGTAACAAAATTCCCCATGGGTGAGTTTCCTTTTGCTTCACAAAATGCACTCTGACTACAATCTTGTTTTTAAATCCCAAAGAAAAACCTCAGTCCAGATTCTAACATTTCTTTCCTGGTTTACTTCCTTTCTACTTCCTTTAGTGAATGTCCCCAGTTATATTTGATTATTTAGAAAGTTTGCTTTTTATTGAGAATGTAAGGCCATCAACCTGTCAAGAATAATGTACTTTTTTTTATCTGAACTGCATGAGCAGCCATTGGTGTGTTTTCAGAGCATTTAATAAGACTCTGCATGGGTGACATACACTGTGCTTTAAGCCCATATGAAGTTTACTGAAGCGAGTAGTTAGTGGCTGAAGTAGGCTTCACCCAAGCACTGAAAATGTTCAGATCTGTTATTTAGTGCCCCCCCTTTTTTTTCAGAAGGATGAAGAGAAAATGTTTTGAAGAAAAACTTCGCTAAGAATCTTTATTTCTGTGTTGCTATTCTCATTTCCTTATAAAAAAAATTACAGAGGGTGGGTGATGGGTGAGCACTGGACTTAAGATATATCTCTTGCTGGGAAGGTGGCTCGGTGGTGGAGCGCTTGCCTTGCATGCATGAGGCCCTGGGTTCGATTCCACAGCACCACATAAGCAGAAAAGGCTGGAAGTAGCTTTGTGAGCTGAAGAGCAAAAAAAAAAAAAAAAAAAAAAAGATATATCTCTTGTCAATTTCTTGTGCTTGTCTTTATCTGAAAAAAAAGTGTTCAAGACCAGTATTTTCAGATTGATGCCAAAATTATATGCATTATGAGCCAAGAGGTGGTAGGTAATGAGCCATTGTTATAATTAGTGTTAGTGTGATTTACTCACTATCAATTGAGTCATTTGGTATGAATTCAGAATGGTATTATGAAAAGAACATGCATTTTAGGGGAAAAAGATGGGGAAAGTGGGAATGAGTGAGGGTGCATCTGAAGAAACATAGTATAGACGGGTGAAATACCATGGCGAACACTTTAACAGCCAGCATACACTTTAAAAAGTGGGTGGCAGGAAGGCAAACGGGGCCCTGTCCGGTGTCTGGGAGGTAGTGGGAGGGGGTGAGGAGGGGAGCGGGCGGAGGGCCCCCCGGACGGTGACGGTGCAGCTGGTCGAGGCGGTTTGGGAGGCTGGGGGATGGGATGAGCGGCGGCCACGAGGGAATCGGATCCAACTCTGCTGTACGCATGTGTGCACACGCGGCAGTGAACCTGCTTGGACAAACTCCGCCAGGAACATGTAGGGGAGGTTTCTGACATCAGACAGGATGCCCACCCCTTTGTAACCATTTTCTAGCTGTGGCAGCACGCTCCCCAAAGGTCCTCGCCACGTGCCTGAAGACTCCGAGCTGGTGCTGGTCTCACGTCCCCCGGCTCTGCTGGGCCTTGGTGTGTGTGCTCCGTGTCTCAGTCCCCCGGCTCTGCTGGGCCTTGGTTGCTCGCTCCGTGTCTCAGTCCCCCGGCTCTGCTGGGCCTTGGTGT
>NW_012267239.1:11776226-11782963 GCF_000151885.1 Dipodomys ordii | reverse complement strand
CCCCGCCGCCCCCCGGCCTGTTCTTCGGACCCAGCTCCTCTCCCAGCCAGGGCCCGCGGAAGCCCGCCGTGGAGCCCGGCTGCCCCATGAAGCCCCTGTACTGGACTCGAATCCAGATCAGCGATCGGAGGTGAGCCTGCCCCGGCCCGGAGCCCCCCGCCACCCGCCTCGGGGGGGGGGAGTCGGTGCGAAGGCCCGGCCGCAAATGGGAACCAGGAGGCGGCAGCCTGTACATGACATCCTGGGGGGGGGGCAGGGTGGAGCGGGCGGCTCACAGGGAGCCCGCAGCCAGGGAGCCGAGAGCCCGCAGCCAGGGAGCCGGGAGCCCAGCAGCGGGGAGCCGGGAGTCAGCAGCCAGGGAGCCGGGAGCCCAGCAGCGGGGAGCCGGGAGTCAGCAGCGGGGAGCCGGGAGTCAGCAGCGGGGAGCCCAGCAGCGGGGAGCCGGGAGTCAGCAGCCAGCGAGCGGGGAGCCCGCGGCCAGGGAGCGGGAAGCCCGCGGCCAGGGAGGGAGGAGCCCGCGGCCAGGGAGCGGGGAGCCCAGCAGCAGGGAGCCGGCGGGCGGGGAGCAGGGAGCCTGCAGGCTGGCCGCTCCGCCTTCCTTTACCCCACCAGGGCGCCAGGCCCAGTGAATTCTCCCTCCCTGAAAATGCATCCTGCGTGCTTCCCAGTTAGTGCCGGCCTTGAGCTTGGTGCGCTCACCCCACCTCACCCGCCTTGGCACCTTCACTCCAGTGTGCCTGGTTTTGGAAATGGAATCTTAGCGTTTCTGCCTCTGAGCAGAGCTGTCTGACAGTGGTCCTCAGATCTCAGCCTCCACATCAGCTAGGATTGTAGGAGTGAGGGACCACCATCATATAAGCGGTTTTTGTTTTAACTGAAAATAAATTACAGGAAGATTTCATTGTATTACCTTTTCTTCTGACTTGATTCTTACCCTTAACTTGTTGCTCTCTTCTTTAAGCCAAAATGCTACACCAACTTTATGGGATTCCTTAGAAGAACCTAATATTCGGGACACTAGTGAATTTGAGTATTTATTTTCCAAAGAGACAACTCATCAGAAGAAAAAACCTCTGTCAGAAACCTACGAAAAGAAAAACAAGGTTAAAAAGGTAATGTGTGAGTATAGTTCCAGTGCTACGTCAGTACTCTGTTTTCTGTCTGTGGAAAGTCACTGAATATTGCTGGTTTGCTTTCTCTTTATGTCAGAGCCAACAGTTCAAGAAATTGGTGTCATTTGGGGCATATCTTCTGAATCTTAGGAGTTTATTCTCTAGCCATTATGTTTGGAAATAGATTTGATTTGCTGTTGGTGAAAGTAATTTGTAGATTACTGAAAACACTATCAAGGCAGCTTATATACTGTCTTTGCAGTATGAAATGTTTCCACTGTCAATATGCCCATATTCACCTTGCCCCTAAATTACCTTTGTTCCTGAACAAGAAGGTCATCCCCTTGACAAGGATCCAAAAATCTGCCTACATTGTCCAAGACACTTTTTCCTGGCTCCTCAGGGAAGGAGCCACTTTGATAAGCTTTCCAGTTTGCATTCTGAACTTGCCTGACAGAAAACCAGCAAGTCCTGCCAATATCCCCCCTCTCTAAGAGACCACAATCTGACCTTGAATTATAAATCATCTCTGCTTGTTTCCTCTTCTGTAAGATGTAGAAATGCCACTCTCTCCCTCTGTCTTTCTGGTAGCTATTTAAGAATTAATGAGACCCTGGGTATTTTGTCTGAGCATTGTAGAGGAGGGGTTTGGGGGAGGGTCGGCAGACGTTAGTCTGTTGAAGCTTTCTGGTGCCAAAAGCCTTCAGCCTTGATTGTAATTTGGTACTTTGGCAAGGGCTGTGATTTTAATTCTTGAGTCTCAGACTTTGTGTCTCACTTTATTGGGGAAGGGAATAGGGTGGAAGGAGAACATGGTCTGGAAGTCTAAACATAAATTCACAGGGTTTTCATAACCTGCTGCTTTCCAAGTTTATATTGCTTCAGCTTTTGTGACAAAGATAATTTCACCAGACTATTTTGGAAGAGTATGTGTGTAATTTTTCCCCTAGCATGTTTATCTACACTTTGACGTTTCTTGTGTATTTGACAAATGATTGGCGGTATTGTAGTTACCATCTATAGATAAGGTATGGCCTGGGGTTATTAGTGCTCTACCCAGAGTAGGATCAGCAGGATTAGGGTTTGCCTGTTCTTCAGCTTGAAGGACCTTAACAAGCCAAATTTATCCAGAGGAAACAGGAGCTCCTACTCCATGCCAGACACCAGTCTACAAAAATTCCACCTTGTCAATTTGACTTGGAAATGAGATGGCAAGGTGGCCCCCAAAGTTAGCTTGTACATCTATCTTATTTGCTTATTTATTTTTTAAAAAAGTGGTTAGAACTTGTCAACTATGGATATCAATGTTCCATTCAGAGTGTTGAACCTGAGTATTATTCTTGGAGTTCACTGTGTTTCTTTGGTTGGCTACTAAGTAGTAACTTATCTGACTCTGTACCTTAAGCCAGCAATGGGCAGGATCATCTGGATGCTAATTACCTTTCCCAAACCACAAGAGGGCACCTGCGAGTATGGAGCGGTGGAGCTAAGGCCAGGAGAAGTGGACCTCCGCAAGGAGAATTTCACAGCTTGTTACCCACACAGTATTCAGAGCCAAATGCACATGAGGAAGGCGTGTAAGCATTAGCTTTAGGTTGAGAACACACAGTTCTGCTTAGAAGGAGTGACTGCAGTATAAAACTTGATTACATATTAGTCTTGGCCTCCTGAGGATCAGCACCAGGATCTCCTTCCCTCTCCCTACACATACAACACTTCCATCACTCATGCATGTGTGCATGCATGCACACACGCACACACACACACCGCTTTAAAACCATCCATATGACAAGAATGAAGATTTATTTGACTATAGGTTGGGGTTCTTTAGTTAAAAATTACAAAAACTGTGACTAGATAATAGTGTAAGAGAAGCTGTGAAGGAATCATTCTAAATCATGCTCATGTTTTCCAGACCTTATTAATTGTCCTCTGGACAGACCCTTTTCCTGAGTGTGTGCAGGGGGTGACGCCTCTGGCCTCCAGTTCTAAGCTAGAAACACACTGTGACAGAACAATGAGAAAAGATCCACCCTGTGTACCTAAGTCAAAAGTCTGTCTTCAGGAGAACCAGGGAGATGGTTACTACGATTCCCACTTTGTGAGGGAGCTGGAGTTTAGGAAGTTGTTGGGTGGTTGCCTATACCCTGTACAGGCAGCAGAGCGAAGGAGCAGAACCATCCACAACCCAAGACTAGTGTTTGTAATTACACAGAAAATAGTGTGTTAGTCTAAATTAACTGCAGTGCTGACTTTCAGTTCACTTGAGAAAGCCTACTCATTTCCTAGTCATTATATAGTGGATGAAGCCCCAGCATAGTATCAGGATCCATATATACTGTAGGCTCTGACTTTCCTCAATGCTGAATCCTGGACATGTTCCCTTAAGTTCTCTGGGTCTCTGATCTTTCATATGTCATAAGATAATAATTCATTTGAAGAATTAATGATTCCTAACTACACTATTCCCTAATGTTGCTTTTCCTTACCAAGGATGGATAGGCAAGGGAATCTTACGCGTGAAGGATACCTCATTGTCAGGCCTGGCACAGTGCCACAGATCAGATCAGGCTGCATGTGTGTGTCAGGTACAACAGCACACAGGGAACACTTAATGATCGTATTAGTTCTCCAGTCTTCAGACAGTTACTTTTAAGTAGACCAAGTTTCTTTATGAGCTTCTGCATGGAAAAGCCGGGAATCTGATGGGAAATTAGGAGCCAGTTAGCAGAGTCTACACCTCATAACGTGACCTCTGTGCTTAGTTCCTACAGCTAACACAGTGAGTGGAGTGGAAGTCTTAAAACACTCCTGGAGGTGCAGAATATCAGAACTTACCTGCACATAGATATTCTTACATGTACATATTTAAAGTGAGTGTGAGCCAGATGCCAATGGCTCACACTTGTAACCCCAGCTACTCAGGAGACTGAGATCTGGGGATTGAGGTTTGAAGCCAGCCCAGGCAGAAAAGTCCAATTAACCACCAAAAAACCAGAAGTGGAGCTGAGGCTCAGAAAGAAAGGAAGGGAGGGAGGGAAGGAGAGCAAGAAAGGAAAGAGAAAAGAAAGGAAGGGAGGGAGGGAGGGAAAGAAAAGAGTGAGTGTGTGCAAGTGTGTGAGTGGAATGAACTATAGGATTTCAGCCTTGCCTTAGTCGTGCATAACATGGAGTCTACTGCAAACCAAGTGCTTCTCCCTTCAAAGACGGTGATATTCCTCTTCACTGTTGTGTGTAGATAATTCATGCATTTGGCAGGGGCAGCCGCTGGGCACGGTGAGGTAAGGCCTCATCACTCTTTCCTTCATCCCTTCCTTAGCAGACCGTCCAGGGCTCGGAGGCCAGACGGAGATATCCACTTACTTCCTGGGAGATTCTAGCTTGACTCCCAGTACAATGGTCATACTTCCAATTTTTGATAAAATACTTATGAGCCAGTGCTTGGTTTCCTTTGGGCCTAACCTGATTTCTCTCCAGCTGAGGCTAATTTGCATGGCTGTAAACACGGGCCCTACAAAGCTCACCAACTGTGATGAAAGCAATGGAAACCTGAGACTACTGAAAACTCAAAATCCCTTTCCTTACCCACGGCTGACTCTGAGTCATGCCTTAACCCCAGAAGGCAGCCTGCACACTGCAGTTACAGAAATGTTACTCGGAATGATCTGATTAGGGCAGCAAGGTTAGCCACGGTCCATTTACAAAGACAATTTGAGAAGAAATCACGTGCATAGCATGCTATGGGTCAGCCACTGCTTTGCCAGGACCATTATCAGATCTCTTCTGTGGGGCACCGATGGAATTGGAGGGCTGGGGATGAGTGACAGAGGGGATTGGGCTGTAGAGCTGGAGTGCACAGGCCTGCCCCCAGCTGGGTTCCCTAGTGGCCGCTGCTGCCCCGTGGAGGTGTGGGGGAGCCTGAGGGCCCAGGATTACCTTCAGCTCCCCCTCAAAGTGCAAGGAAGAGGGAAGGCTCACCGGACAGGGACCTGCGGCTCCATGTTGACACACGAGCGGCCAGATGGAAGCTATTGGACATTTTGATCCTTTCCTTCACGACTAGAGTGGTCTAATTGGGACTTGGCTCCAGACCCCCCAGGCCCTGGTTACTATATAACCTGACTTTTAGTGTTTTCATTTTCATTAATTAACTTTTATGCCAGGTACCTTGTTAGCCACACTAAGTCATTTTACATGTATAGAATACCCCAAGAGGTGAGAAGTGGGGGTCTTTCAAAGTGCTAGAGAGCTGCCAAGAAGCAGGGGGTTAATTCACAATCTAATTATCACATCCCTTTACCTCCTGTGGACTCCCTTGAACAGCCTCCTTCATCTAAAGCAAACTTTTAAACTTTGTTTGCAAATAGCTCTTGTATTCATGTTGATTTTGGAGATTTTTGGATCATCTACTTTGGGTGTGGCTCTCTTCCTTTCCATCCAATTCAGGAACATAAATGTTACTTGGAACACTAGGATAAGGCACATTAATTAACAAAGATTTATTTAAAATGAGGCCAAGGGAAAGGCATACTGCTTGGGCTGGGGCTCGTTATAAATAGCTCCTCTGTACTATAATCATCTTACTAATGGAAGAAGTGAGGCGGCGAGATGATTGCCTAGGAAAGAATGTGGTTCAGAATGGAGCAGTTATGTGTCCAAAGCATGGTATCTTTAGAGTGCTTTAGTGAGACATGGGAGAAATAAGGTCCCGTGGCTTCACAGATAGACCTAGCCAATCAGCTGGCTGGCCTCTGCGGCTGAGGGCGCACGGAGAGGAAGTTCAGGTACGGCAGTCAGAATCCCGTCTGTCAGCTGAGATGCTGGTGAAGACCGTGGCGAGGCTGAGGTAGGCCTGAGCCCTGGATGCCTGGCTAGTACAGCTAGAGTCACAGTCGAGGCTGAGGTAGGCCTGGGCCCTGGATGCCCGGCTAGTACAGCTAGAGTCACAGTCGAGGCTGAGGTAGGCCTGAGCCCTGGATGCCTGGCTAGTACAGCTAGAGTCACAGTCGAGGCTGAGGTAGGCCTGAGCCCTGGATGCCTGGCTAGTACAGCTAGAGTCACAGTAGACCAGCCATGGAGGTGGGACTGCTGGAGGGACTGGCGGTTTGTGGAAAGGCCTGGGACTCTTTGAGTCATCTCCGTCCAGGGGTAAACTCCTCCAGCTTCCGGAAGCTCTTCTGTACATCTCCTCATCTGCAAAGTGAGAAAAATCATAGCCCATACGTCAAAGTATGCTTGGAAAGGTTCAACTCAAGCGTGTGTTTAGCCAGGTGCCCCATGGTGTTTACTGCTTCCATGGTTCTGTTACCCCACCGTGGTTACCACAGAAACCATCACCGTCGCCCCCACCACTGTTACCATTACCGTTGCTCACTATCACCATTGTCATCACAATTACCATTGCCCTTGCCGTCACTACTACATCACCTTCATTATCACTACCACATCACCATCACCATCACCACCACCACCATCACCATCTCCATCACCATCACCACATCACCACCACCACCACCACCGTCACCACCATCACCACCATCGTCACCACCACCATCACCACCGTCACCACCATCTCCATCACCACCATCATCACCATCACCATCTCCATCACCACCATCACCACCA
>NW_012267239.1:11764315-11775753 GCF_000151885.1 Dipodomys ordii | reverse complement strand
CACCATCACCATCACCATCACCACCATCGTCACCACCATCACCATCACTACCATCACCATCACCACCATCACCACCATCATCACCATCTCCATCACCACCATCACCATCACCACCATCACCACCACCACCATCACCACCATCACCATCACCACCATCACCACCACCATCACCACCATCATCACCATCTCCATCACCACTACCATCACCATCATCACCATCACCACCATCACCATCACCACCACCACCACCACCATCACCACCACCATCATCACCATCACCATCACCACCACCACCATCACCATCACCACCACCATCACCACCATCACCATCACCATCTCCACCACCACCATCACCATCACCATCATCTCCATCACCACTACCACATCACCACCATCATCACCACCACCATCACCATCTCCATCACCACCATCATCACCACATCACCACCACCATCACCATCACCACCATCATCACCATCATCACCATCATCACCACCATCACCACCATCACCATCACCACCATCACCATCTCCACCACCACCATCACCATCATCATCACCATCACCATCACCACCACCACCATCACCACCATCACCACCATCACCATCACCACCATCACCACCACTATCACCACCATCACCACCATCGTCACCACCACCATCACCACTACATCACCACCATCATCACTATCAACATCCCCACCACCACCATCACCCTTACTATCATCACCACAACTACCACCATCGCACCGCCACCAACATAGCCATTGCCCTCACCACCACCATCACCACCACCGTCACCACCATCACCACCATCACCACCACCATCACCATCACCACCACCATCACCATCTCCATCACCACCATCACAATCTCCATCACCACCATCACCATCTCCATCACCACCACCACCACCGTCACCACCACCACCATCACCACCATCACCATCACCATCACCACCACCATCACCATCTCCACCACCACCATCACCATCTCCATCACCATCATCACCATCACCACCATCACCATCTCCATCACCACCATCACCATCTCCACCACCACCATCACCATCTCCATCACCACCATCACCATCTCCATCACCACCATCACCACCATCACCATCACCACCACCATCACCATCTCCATCACCGTCACCACCACCACCACCACCACCACCATTACCAGTTCTTGAACTGGAGCCTTGTCCTGTTTGCTCTTGCTGGAGTTCTGTCCTCTGACCCATGCTACCAATATGACTTTTTTGGTTATTTTGGAGATAAAATATGGCAGGCTTTTTTTTTAACTCGTCTACCTTTGAACTATGATCCTCCAATCTTAGCCTCTTGAATTACAGTCTGATACAGGCATGAGCCCCTGACAAAAACTATTTTTTACAGATCAAATACAGTCAAACATTTATAGTTGTGAATGGTTCAAAATGAGAATGGAATTTTTTTAATTTGCTGTCCAAAAAATCAACAAAAACAAATGGTTCTCTGAAAATAATTACTATAATCAAAGACCTCTAGCCAGTTTAAACTAACAAAATTATTAGGGAGATAAAGATGGTAGCTACAGATGCTTCAGAAATGTGTAAAGTAACTCTGTGAGCAGACTTCTACCAGTAAATGGAAATGATATGAAGTAGCTTCCTAGAAATATCTAAATCATCAAAACAGTTCTATAAATATTAAGGAAATTAAATCAGTGTTTAAAAATCCCACAAGGAAAGCACCAAGCCCAGGCATTTTTATTACTCCCAAATTTCCTTCTTACACATAGCTCGTAGGGAATAGAAATCATGTCAGACTTCTGGCTAATGTGACTAACCTTGCTAGCGCTCCAGCAAGGGTAGGAAACTAGAAAAATTATAGACAGGTTTCTGTCATAAGGCCCGATGTGACAACCGTAACAGAATATTGTCAAACTGGATCTGGCAATGCCTAAAGTTGTTTGATGATTAATTATGGCTTATTGCAGGCAGGGAAATTTGATTCAAAATTGGAAACTGTTTTCTTTAAATTAATGAATTAGTACTAGATTAAGGGGAAAACCCACTGGTCATCCAAGAGGATAATAGAAAAAAACACTTGATTAAATTTGATTATGATTTATGATGAACTTTTGTAGCTAAGAATGAAAGGGGTAACTGTTAGTCTGTGAGCAAAAGGAATAATAAACAAAAAATTCAGAAAAGTGGTAGGGAAGATGGGAAGCATATAAAGATATCAGAGTGGACACATCTCTAATTAACCACCAAAGGCCAGAAGTGGAGCTGCAGCTCAAGTGGTTGAGCACTAGCCTTGAGCAGAAAAAACTTAGGGGAAAGTGCGTAGGCACTGAGTTCAAGCCCCTGAACCAGCACATACCAAAAAAAAAAAAAAATTAGAAGAAGGAGAAGGAGAAACTATCAGAGAAGAATGCCTTGAGTTGTAAACTCTATTGTAGTAATCATGGTTGCTGTGAGTGAGGTTCTTCTGCAGAAGGTATCGTCAAAGGAGAAAGTGTGGTATTGAGTGTTCCTGCAGTTAACAACCGGTGGCTACAGGCTCTGACGCTGAAGGTGCTGCTTACTGTTGCCAGCGCCTCACCTGCTGCTGGGGGAAAGAGCCAGGTAATTTGCATCACGAATACACTTGAAATCAAAGACCATCCATCATTTCTGATATCTTGAATGCGATGATTATCATGTCAAAGACATGATGACATTGAAGATAATAACATTTTTCTTGCCCATTATCTATAACCAGGTTGGAATAATTGTTACCATATGTTCTCTTCAACAGCCTAATACTAAATGTGAGAAATAAAAAACACCATTGCAGCCACTACAGATATAGTTGAGACTAAGTTCAAGTTCTTATTAGTGAGAAATTATATAGACAAGACTGGAAATCTGACGAGATGGTCTGAAGACAAGTCTGAAACTTTGCCATTTAGCGGTTTAAGAAGGGTGAGATGTCTGTCTGTAACTTGGGACTGGCCTGACATGAGAAAGATATTTACAATTTGTAATAAGTACCCAGCATTGGAACTCTCCATGGAGACCCAGGGGAAGTGGGTGCATTTCCAACTATCTATGTGGCAGGAGAAATTTCTCTGGTCATTAGGGATTCTAAAACACACAGAGGTATAGTTAATGTATGCGCCAGGTGCAGGACGTGGGGAATGAGGTGATGCCTTTGTTTACATCATCTTGCTCATCACAGAGTGCCTGTGATCTGGGAGTAAGCACCTGTGTGAGTCTATTAGAAATACGAGGATATCAAGGCCCCGTGTTCGTATCCTAGGACCAACTTAGCAAACTGTCACAAACTGATGACTTCCAATCATAACTTCTTAAAATTCTGAAGTCTAGGAGTCCAAAATCAAGCTCCGCACTGGGGCCATCTTTGCTCACTTTGGTCCTGTCTAAAGACAGGAAGATGAATGTGTTAGTTTCTCCTGATCATTTCTTCTCACATGATTTGATTTGGAAACTCACTTTCTACAGAACACAAAGGCAGCCTAGCTGCCAAGAGTATCTGCCCTCCCCGCACCTCGCTGTACTCCAGGCCCAGCCGCAGCTTCACCTGTGGTGGCTTCTCCACGTTTGCAGACAGGATGGACCCCGTCAGTCTGAAAGCCAGTAAAAGAGCTTTTCTGTCCATCCGTAGGGATGGGGAGCCAAATATGTTTTCAGACCAGGACAGGATGACAATCTGCCTTTTCACATTTCTTGGTGAAGAGCCCAAATCCTTAAAGTAAACTTCATTTCAGCAATTTTATGTGTCCCCAAAAATAAGGGCATGGAAGAGATTCAGACCTAACAGTTTGACAGAACAGTGAAGCCCAGTTTCCCTTGAAACATTTAATGGGGCAGATTATCAGCTGCATGTGGAAAGCTTATGTTAATGGCATTATCAGGCCAGTTGACAGAGGCCTCTCTCCAGAAGCTTCCCAGGCCAGACTGGCCATCCGCAGCTCAGTCCTGTTTTTACCAAGTCAGATGACATTTCAAAACATGGCCTCCTGGAGCTCACCAGCCAGCCACCCCGCTGTGATGCCAGAGAGGGCGGGAGACGGGGGCCGGAGTCTGTTGTTTGTCTGGGTGCCTGCCAACGAGCAATTGCATGTGCCCAAGGAAGTGTTTGTTCTCCCTGAGGAGAGAGCAGAGCCCCACCCTCCATAGCTCCTCCACGGCTCAGACCTGGAGGAGCGCTGCCTGCCTACCTCCCGCTCGTCACTGCCACACTGGACAGCCGTGTGTACGTGTGGATACGCACGCCTGTGTGTGTGTGCTTATGTGTGCACGCATGGCTGGGTCTCTGCACGTACACATACATGTGCACATGTATATGCTTCACTTGTGGCAGCGTGTTCGTGTGCACCTGTGTGCGTGCACTGTGCATGCATGTGTGTGCATTTGTGTACATGTGAATGTGTTTGGTTCATGGTGTGCGTTTGCACACATGTGAGTTGTGCATGAGTGCTATGTGCACATGTGTGCACACATACATATGGGCATGTTTACAGGTATATAACCGTGCTGGGTTCACACATGGGCAGGTTCATACAAGTATCCGCGTGTAATTAAATGAGAGTGTGTACTTGTGTAGAAATGCATATTTATAAATGTGTTCATGTGTAAATGTGTATGAGTGTGTTGTGTGTACGTCTGCATCTGTGTGTATGCCTTTGTATGCATCTGCAAATGTGTACTTGTATATGTGCACATGTGTGTGCACATGTGTAGTGCATGTGTGTGCTTTGTGTCTGTTTGCATTCATTTCCATTTATTGTGTCTACACATCACATGTATACTAGTATATATCTGTGTACATGTGTGCTTGTCTGTGCATAAGTATGTACATGTATGTGCATTCATGTGTATGTGTGTTTCTTGGGGTGTATGTGCATGTGTATGTGTTTTTCTGTGAACATGTACATAAATATGAATGCTTGTGTGTTTTGTATAGGTGCGTGTGCATGTATGGTTTTGCATGCACAATGCATATGCAGATGTGTGTGCATTTTTATTTGTGTTTGTGTGTACATGCTGTGTGTTTGCATGTGCATACGTACACCTGTGTTGTTCATGTGTCATTTGTGCCTTATGTGTGCACACATTTTTGTGCCTGCAGTGTGTCCTTGTGTGTGCACTGGTGTGTGTATTCATGTGCATGTGTGTGCATGCACTGCAAGGCCTGTACTCACAAGCCACCACATCTCACGACTTCGTACCCTGTATCACTTGTAAATTGTTTCCTTTGGTAATTTCTCAATTCTGTTTTTGCAAATTAGATTTTTTTATTATTTGAAAGGCAAAAATTTTCTATCAAGAATAAATGACTGAGTATAAACACAAAATCTAAGGATGCTCTTTATCCCTTCCCTTATCATCCCAAGATGCTGGCCTCCAGTCCAGCCCCAGCTGAGACCCCTTGCTGATTTGTGTTCATGACTGGAGAGTGACTAGAGGGAAGCATCAGGTTGATGGTCAGTTTGCTGCCCTTTGGACAGTACACTGGCTTCTGCATCCCTAACATAGGATTCTAGCTCACTTTCAACCCCAATCCTCAATGTCTTAACGATAAATGCAGCCAGAAGTAATGGCCCAGCTCGTATCCCAGCCCTTTGGCATTGGAGGCAGGAGGAGAGAGAGTTGGAGGCTGGCTGAGCTCCATGTAATGAGATCCTGCTTTAACTCCTCAGTAACAACAACCAGAACACTTTGGTCCACTTGGTGGCCTCAGCTTAGAGTTGTGGAAGATCACTGTCCGTGAGAAGAGCTGGCTTCTCTGTAATGCACGTGCTTGGCGCCAGCCTCTTATTGCCCATAATTTTTCCAAGGAGTAGAATTTCGTGTGTGCTGACGTGATACATAAGCGAAAGATACCACTGTCTGAAAGCACAGGAAACGTAACTCCTTTTTATTTTATTTTTTAGAATTTTACTTTGGGAGAGTTAGGTGACCTATTTTCTGTGTATTCTCTACCATGTTGTCCACTCGTATGGAGAGGCAAACCATGCGACCATTTTTTTCTGCATAGCTGAGAGTGTACTCAAGGGGTATCTGACATACATCATTTCTGTGGAAGCTAATGTCCACTCACAAACATGGAGCACAGGGGTGAGGTGTGCAATTGATTCACCCAGAAAAGGCAGCACTTTGACACACTTGTTTTCCAGAAGTAATCAAAGCATGTTCATGATGTTAGTGCACGTGGCTGTGTTTAAGTAGACAAGATGCCTGCTCCCCGGGTCTATATAAAACAGGCCACTGGAGGTTAAAAGAATCTCATGTCTGGAGCTGAGGGAGCTGGGATAGAGTGAAGCTGAGGAGTGAATCGTCTGCTTGCCTTGGTATAAATGTGGGTGCGTTCGATGTCTGGAAATTAACCTTCAGAATTCAGCCAGGAAAGGCTGAGGAAGAAGCCCGCACTGCTGCTCTCAATTGTGCCAACTCACTCCACTGAGCATGCTTCCGCCATTTGTGGTTATTCAGAGCCATTTATTTTTATTTTTGCTTTTGGCCTTGTCTTCCCAGTGCAGAAAGCTGAAGAATGAATATATATGGATTTTCCATAGATACAAAATCTCCATGGGCCTGGCAAGAAGTCTTTCTCTAACTATCTGGCAAGAATTATTTAGCTGAGTGGTCAGGGTGTGGTTTTTTCCAGTATAGCAAACGTCTTCCTATTCTTGCTTTAATTCTTATTCAGAGAGGCAGATATAAATCCACATATGTGAGAAATAATAATGATGGTATCCACTGTTTCAAGGTACATGTTTAGGCAGTGTGCCTGCCTTCCCCCTCCCCCACCGCCCTGCTCTGCTCTGGAAGGTTCCTTAGGCAATGCAGTAGAGGCATGTGTGAGGGACCCTGATCCTGGCATGTGGCAGGGGTCTGGAAAGGCTTTGCCTTAAACTAAGCATGTCTAATAGGGTTTAACGCAGCCTGTGAATTTGCCCCTGCACAAGGTCAGCTTGTAGGTCAGTAGAACTCTGCCCAGATTGCCTTCTCCCCCAGAATGTAATTACACCTAGGAGAAGCCCATGTACTGTCAAGTTTAGCTGATTCCAGAAAGGCCTGAGATAAACCAAGGGCTTGCTAAACATTCCTCAAACACAGACTTTTTGGTATTTAATATAAAGCATCTCTTGTGAAGAGCAATTTGAAGTTTGTGGAGGGATGGAGGCCAGCTGTTTTCAACCTTCCCCTGAGCTCAGGAAGAAGTGGTTGGAGATGGAATCTAAGTTGGACATCAAGTAAAACACTGCAATGACAAAAGTCTCTTAGTACTAGAGAATGGTTTTGAAAGATGCCAAAGGATGAGAAATGGGCATCGTGGGGATATAGACTAGACATAGGAATACAAGTTTAGTCTGTGTTTACAGTGAACTGTGATTTGTTTGAAAAAATGACTATGAATATATGTGCAGTGTATCAGTATAATTTTAATATTTTTTCAAGGTGCGCATTATTTTAAAATAAGATCCATACTGAAATATACAGACTCTGGTCTGGGCCAGGGGCAGGCAGAGAGATAAGTTCAGCACAGTTTGCAGATTTCTTCATTGTTGAGGGTTAAGATGATTTAAAAACCCAGTTCAGCAGAGGAGCACTGGATGAGCAAAGTTTAATAAATAACTCCTGTTCTCCTTGAATGTGTTTGAAGTCTGTTCCCTGAACAGCCTGGAGTAGTCGCACCCCTCCTCTCCTCCCCAAGAATGAAGTCACCTTGGGAGCTGTCTTCTGGCTCTGCCTAAACATAGAACTGACATTCGTATGAAGCAGCTGTGGGCTGCTAAAGTGAAGAGTCCCACCAGCATCTGTCATTGTTAGATTTTAAGTCTAATGGTTATGTGACAATAGAATTCTAAACATGAAGAGGAAAGGTAAAGCCCTAGTGATAATTGAATCAGGATCAATGTGATTTAATGATAATCTTGATGAAAATAAACTTGTATAACCAACAAGCAAACTTAAGCTAGCTGGACACTAATGTGATATGGTATCTGCTGCTCTGTATCTTATCTTCACTGTTTTTTGGCAAGTCTATAAGTAACTTAGGTGGAGACTTAGGTGTGACCACTTAGGTTAGTTTGTATTTTATCCACCAATCTGCATTAAAGATGATTTTTTTTGTAGCCTCTCCACATAAATTTTTTTCTTTAGTGGAAACTGTGTAGTCTTCTTAGGAGGATTTGGTTTACTAGGTTTGGACAAAGCTATACTTTTCCAGGGAACATTCACAAAGGGGGAGATCATTGGCAATGAAGTATGTAAAGTTTTTTAAAGATTGTAAAACTTTTTATATACATGTATTATTAAAATTTATATTATACATAGTTAGAATCTGTTGTGAGCATAATTTTAAAATAACTTTAAAGTTTAATGTACAATGTGGTTAAAATAATGTGTTTGAAAAAAATCCAAGTACCAGGTGTGGTGATCCACACCTGTAATCTCAACCCTGGAAGGCAGAGAAGGGGGACCCTGAGCCAGGGCCAGCCTGAGCCCCATGGTATGACTCTATCTACAAAATGCGGGGGGGGGGGGGAATCAAGCCAGGCGCTGGTGGCTCACACCTATCATCCTAGCCACGCAGGAGGCTGAGATCTGAGGATCACAGTTCAAAGCCAGCCTGGCAGGGAAGTCTGTTAGACTCGTATTTCCAATAAATTACCAACAAAGCTAGAAGTGGAGTTGTAGCTTAAGCAGTAGAGCACTAGCTTTGGGCAAAAGCAGCTCAGGGCTTCAGTGCCTAGACTCTGAGTTCAAGCCCCAGGATCAGAAAACAAAATAACAACAACAAAAAACAGTAAAATAAGGTACTGTAAAGGCTTTAACTGTTGGAACAAAGCTGGTTGGTTTCTTTGTGATATTTTTCCTTTATATTATATAATGTGTTTAATTGTGGACAAGCTTCTTTCTAAGGAAGTATTATGGGGAGAGTAGGACTGTGGCACCCAGTTAGTTCGTCGACCAGTATATCTGAAAGTTGTATTGTCCTCAGTATGCTCTCTGAAAGATTGCGTGGTTATTTGAACTTTCATTTTTTTAAAAATACTTCCAGATCATCAAGTTATTGGATGGAAAACGGTCTCAAGCTGTGGGAATCTTGATATCTAGTTTACATTTAGAAATGAAGGATATTCAGCAAGGTAAGTCTTCTCCACCCTTCCCCCACCTTTCTAGTATATTGTACAAAACAGCGAGTTTCATTAGGACGTGTTCGTTCGTGTGTATGGGCGGTTTGATCACACCTTCGCATACCCACCCTCGCCCGCCCTCTGCTCCCGTGGACCGTCTTTCTGTTCCCTAATAGTCCAACTTGGAAATCTTTTAAATGTTTTATTGTGAAATTTTAAGCACATACATTAGAATGCCATAGAAAATCCCCTGTGCTCGGTACCCAGCTACAAATCCCCACCACTAATCCTCTGTGCTTGGTACCCAGCTATAATTACTCCCTCCCTTAGAATTACATCTCTAGCTGGGCGCCGTTGGCTCACGCCTGTAATCCTAGCTATTCAGGAGGCTGAGATCTGAGGATCACAGTTCAAAGCCAGCCCAGGCAGGAAAGCCTGTGAAACTCTTATCACCAATAAAACCGGAAGTGGCGCTGTAGCTCAAGGGGTAGAGCACTAGCCTTGAGCTGAAGAGCTGAGGGACAGCACCCAGGCCCAGAGTTCAAGCCCCACGACCGACCAAAAAAAAAGAAAAAAAAAGAATTACATCTCCAACAGTTTACAAAGAACAAAGGGACAGTAGACCATGACAAATTAAAAAAACATGGTAACATAATCAGCAAAGTGTAAATGGGGGAGATGACAAGAAAAGTGACAGGTTTCTTCAACAAATGAATCACAGAAGTCAACAAATAGAGATGGACAGTAGAAAACTCTAGCTGAAAGGAAACGGGAGAGACAGGAGGGTCTGTGAGTATCTTGAGTTAGACGCTGGAGGGAAAGGGAGAGGTCACTGCCCATGCAGCCACACCAAGTCACTTCCACTTGGCCGTCGACAACAACAGCACTGGAGATGTCTGAACACGACCCTGCCTTTTATTGGTGATGCAGAGAGAGGGAATGGCTGCGGTTAGTCGCCACTGCCCAGAGGGATGGGCACGGCCCAGCTTATGCCTCGGCCTGGGCATCCTGGAGCACAGGGTTCCAAGGAGACCGCTCCGCTCAGCCTGCACTGCAGGTGCCTGGCTACCAGCTCCCACTGGAGCCCTGCCCCTCCCAACAGCTTCAGTGAAACACATTGGTGCCTTGTTTGGGGTGCCTTGGCTTGAGAGAGGTACATGCCACCAAGCTAAGAGCAAGAGAACACCCAGGAGATCAAAGCGCGATTGAAACACAACCAGCCATGAATGTAACTCACAGAGAGCTGCTGCACTTTGCCCAGCCACGCAGTGCACGCACAGGAATGACATTTTTTGGAAAGCCCTTTTGAGGTCTACTTGTCACTCATGTCTTTATTTTGATGGTACCTGCTCAAAGCCACACGTAATAAACCATGGACAGCGCGAAGCAAGCAAGGGGGTTCTGTTCCGAGGATGGATCTGAGGGAGGGCTGGAAGGCATGTGCAGGCCAACGTGCGCAGCGGACACCTGACAGTGCCAGCCTGCCCGCCAAGGGCTGCTCTACCCAAAGGGCTCTCTGACATCTCTGAGGACAAGGCGAACTCCATACACTGCCAGAGTACATAACACCGAGCCAGAGGCCTGCTGCGGAGGGGCGTGGCCTCTCTGCTTCTCCATCTCTGAGATGAACTGTCTAATATTTAAAAGCCGTTAGCGTCTGTGGACACAGCGGCTGTCTGCATGGTTGCAAATTGGTGCAAGCTCCTCCCCTCCTGTCCCGGGAGAGATGGGAAGTTGCTGCTGAGTGTTCTCAATAGAAACTTGCACGTATATGGCCACAGACGAGGTCCAGAAACAACCTGGCATGCGGGCAGAGTTTCCCGTACACTCAGGATCAAACATCAAAATAAAGCACTTTTCATTTCAGTTCCTGGTAGCCCAGGGCCGTAGACTGTGGTTCTCTGCAAGCCGTCTGACCTCTGTGAGATGCAGAGAGCTTTCCACACAGGAGAGAGACTTAGAACGCCCACTAGGCCTGAGCCCAGAAAGGTTGGCCAAGGAAGAGTGAGCTTGGATGGGTATCTGAAATCTGCCATGGAGTTTTTCTGTCATCCTGAGGTGAAATCTCACTGTTGCCTAGAAGAGCCTGTTCAAAAGGCCTCAGCCTCCCAACTCCCTACCAGTATACACACACACACACACACACACACACACACACACACAGACACACACACAGACACACACACACAGACACACACACACAGACACACACACACAGACACACACACACACACAGACACACACACACACAGCATGCAGCACACACACAGCATGCAGCACACACACACACACAGACACACA